>NC_084583.2:4497500-4797500 GCF_033978685.3 Nerophis lumbriciformis
GCTTTACAAGTCTTGTATAAGTGTTATAATGAAGGCAACACATGATATAAGTGTCTATATTAGCTATATCAGCCTACTATCAATATGGCGTTACAAGTCTTATATAAGTGTTATAATGAAGGCAACACATTATGTAAGTGTCTATTTTAGCTATATCAGCCTACTATCAAAATTGATTTAAGTCTTATATAAGTGTTATAATGAAGGCAACACATGATGTAAGTGTCTACATTAGCTATATCAGCCTACTATCAAAATGGCTTTACAAGTCTTATATAAGTGTTATAATGAAGGCAACACATGATGTAAGTGTCTATATAAGCTATATCAGCTTACCATCCATCCATCCATCCATCTTCTTCCGCTTATCCGAGGTCGGGTCGCGGGGGCAGCAGCCTAAGCAGGGAAGCCCAGACTTCCCTCTCCCCAGCCACTTCGTCCAGCTCCTCCCGGTGGATCCCGAGGCGTTCCCAGGCCAGCCGGGAGACATAGTCTTCCCAACGTGTCCTGGGTCTTCCCCGTGGCCTCCTACCGGTCGGACGTGCCCGAAACACCTCCCGAGGGAGGCGTTCGGGTGGCATCCTGACCAGATGCCCGAACCACCTCATCTGGCTCCTCTCGATATGGAGGAGCAGCGGCTTTACTTTGAGCTCCCCCCGGATGGCAGAGCTTCTCACCCTATCTCTAAGGGAGAGCCCCGCCACCCGGCGGAGGAAACTCATTTCGGCCGCTTGTACCCGTGATCTTGTCCTTTCGGTCATGACCCAAAGCTCATGACCATAGGTGAGGATGGGAACGTAGATCGACCGGTAAATCGAGAGCTTTGCCTTCTGGCTCAGCTCCTTCTTCACCACAACGGATCGATACAGCGTCCGCATTACTGAAGACGCCGCACCGATCCGCCTGTCGATCTCACGATCCACTCTTCCCTCACTCGTGAACAAGACTCCGAGGTACTTGAACTCCTCCACTTGGGGCAAGATCTCCTCCCCAACCCGGAGATGGCACTCCACCCTTTTCCGGGCGAGAACCATGGACTCGGATTTGGAGATGCTGATTCTCATCCCAGTCGCTTCACACTCGGCTGCGAACCGATCCAGTGAGAGCTGAAGATCTTGGCCAGATGAAGCCATCAGGACCACATCATCTGCAAAAAGCAGAGACCTAATCCTGCAGCCACCAAACCAGATACCCTCAACGCCCTGACTGCGCCTAGAAATTCTGTCCATAAAGGTTATGAACAGAATCGGTGACAAAGGGCAGCCCTGGCGGAGTCCAACCCTCACTGGAAACGTGTCCGACTTACTGCCGGCAATGCGGACCAAGCTCTGACACCGATTATACAGGGAGCGAACCGCCACAATAAGACAGTCCGTTACCCCATACTCTCTGAGCACTCCCCACAGGACTTCCCGGGGTACACGGTCGAATGCCTTCTCCAAGTCCACAAAGCACATGTAGACTGGTTGGGCAAACTCCCATGCACCCTCAAGGACCCTGCCGAGAGTATAGAGCTGGTCCACAGTTCCACGACCAGGACGAAAACCACACTGTTCCTCCTGAATCCGAGGTTCGACTATCCGGCGTAGCCTCCTCTCCAGTACACCTGAATAGACCTTACCGGGAAGGCTGACGAGTGTGATCCCACGATAGTTGGAACACACCCTCCGGTTCCCCTTCTTAAAGAGAGGAACCACCACCCCGGTCTGCCAATCCAGAGGTACCGCCCCCGATGTCCACGCGATGTTGCAGAGTCTTGTCAACCAAGACAGCCCCACAACATCCAGAGCCTTAAGGAACTCCGGGCGGATCTCATCCACCCCCGGGGCCTTGCCACCGAGGAGCTTTTTAACTACCTCGGCAACCTCAGCCCCAGAAATAAGAGAGCCCACCACAGATTCCCCAGGCCCTGCTTCCTCATAGGAAGACGTGCTGGTAGGATTGAGGAGGTCTTCGAAGTATTCTCTCCACCGATCCACAACATCCGCAGTCGAGGTCAACAGAGCACCATCCCCACCATACACGGTGTTGACACTGCACTGCTTCCCCTTCCTGAGGCGGCGGATGGTGGTCCAGAATTGCTTCGAAGCCGTCCGGAAGTCTTTTTCCATGGCCTCACCGAACTCCTCCCATGTCCGAGTTTTTGCCTCCGCGACCGCTGAAGCCGCACACCGCTTGGCCTGTCGGTACCTGTCTGCTGCGTCAGGAGTCCCATGAGCCAAAAGAACCCAATAGGACTCCTTCTTCAGCTTGACGGCATCCCTCACCGCCGGTGTCCACCAACGGGTTCTAGGATTACCGCCACGGCAGGCACCAACTACCCTGCGGCCACAGCTCCAATCGGCCGCCCCGACAACAGAGGTACGGAACATCGTCCACTCGGACTCAATGTCCAGCGCCTCCCTCGTGACATGTTCAAAGTTCTTCCGGAGGTGGGAATTGAAACTCTCTCTGACAGGAGACTCTGCTAGACGTTCCCAGCAAACCCTCACAATGCGTTTGGGCCTGCCAGGTCTGTCCGGCATCCTCCCCCACCATCGCAGCCAACTCACCACCAGGTGGTGATCGGTAGAAAGCTCCGCCCCTCTCTTCACCCGAGTGTCCAAAACATGAGGCCGCAAATCCGATGACACAACTACAAAGTCGATCATGGAACTGCGGCCTAGGGTGTCCTGGTGCCAAGTGCACATATGGACACCCTTATGTTTGAACATGGTGTTTGTTATTGACAATCCGTGACGAGCACAAAAGTCCAATAACAAAACACCACTCGGGTTCAGATCCGGGCGGCCATTCTTCCCAATCACGCCTCTCCAGGTTTCACTGTCGTTGCCAACATGAGCGTTGAAGTCCCCCAGTAGAACGAGGGAATCACCCGGGGGAGCACTCTCCAGTACTCCCTCGAGTGAATCCAAAAAGGGTGGGTAATCTGAACTGCCGTTGGGCGCGTAAGCGCAAACAACAGTCAGGACCCGTCCCCCCACCCGAAGGCGGAGGGAGGCTACCCTCTCGTCCACCGGGTTGAACTCCAACGTGCGTGGATGGATGGATGGATGGATGGATGGATATAAGTGTTATAATGAAGGCAACACATGATGTAAGTGTCTATATTAGCTATATCAGCTTACCATCAAAATTAATTTAAAAGTCTTATATAAGTGTTATAATGAAGGCAACACATGATGTAAGTGTCTATATTAGCTATATCAGCCTACTATCAAAATTGATTTAAAAGTCGTATATAAGTGTTATAATGAAGGCAAAACATGATGTAAGTGTCTATTTTAGCTATATCAGCCTACTATCAAAATTGATTTAAAAGTCTTATATAAGTGTTATAATGAAGGCAACACATGATGTAAGTGTCTATATTAGCTATATCAGCCTACTATCAAAATGGCTTTACAAGTCTTGTATAAGTGTTATAATGAAGGCAACACATGATATAAGTGTCTATATTAGCTATATCAGCCTACTATCAAAATTGATTTAAAAGTCTTATATAAGTGTTATAATGAAGGCAACACATGATGTAAGTGTCTATATTAGCTATATCAGCCTACTATCAAAATGGCTTTACAAGTCTTGTATAAGTGTTATAATGAAGGCAACACATGATATAAGTGTCTATATTAGCTATATCAGCCTACTATCAAAATGGCTTTACAAGTCTTATATAAGTGTTATAATGAAGGCAACACATGATGTAAGTGTCTATATAAGCTATATCAGCTTACCATCAAAATTAATTTAAAAGTCTTATATAAGTGTTATAATGAAGGCAACACATGATGTAAGTGTCTATATTAGCTATATCAGCCTACTATCAAAATTGATTTAAAAGTCGTATATAAGTGTTATAATGAAGGCAAAACATGATGTAAGTGTCTATTTTAGCTATATCAGCCTACTATCAAAATTGATTTAAAAGTCTTATATAAGTGTTATAATGAAGGCAACACATGATGTAAGTGTCTATATTAGCTATATCAGCCTACTATCAAAATGGCTTTACAAGTCTTGTATAAGTGTTATAATGAAGGCAACACATGATATAAGTGTCTATATTAGCTATATCAGCCTACTATCAAAATTGATTTAAAAGTCTTATATAAGTGTTATAATGAAGGCAACACATGATGTAAGTGTCTATATTAGCTATATCAGCCTACTATCAAAATGGCTTTACAAGTCTTGTATAAGTGTTATAATGAAGGCAACACATGATATAAGTGTCTATATTAGCTATATCAGCCTACTATCAAAATGGCTTTACAAGTCTTATATAAGTGTTATAATGAAGGCAACACATGATGTAAGTGTCTATATAAGCTATATCAGCTTACCATCAAAATTAATTTAAAAGTCTTATATAAGTGTTATAATGAAGGCAACACATGATGTAAGTGTCTATATTAGCTATATCAGCTTACCATCAAAATTAATTTAAAAGTCTTATATAAGTGTTATAATGAAGGCAACATATGATGTAAGTGTCTATATTAGCTATATCAGCCTACTATCAAAATTGATTTAAAAGTCTTATATAAGTGTTATAATGAAGGCAACACATGATGTAAGTGTCTATATTAGCTATATCAGCCTACTATCAAAATGGCTTTACAAGTCTTGTATAAGTGTTATAATGAAGGCAACACATGATATAAGTGTCTATATTAGCTATATCAGCCTACTATCAATATGGCGTTACAAGTCTTATATAAGTGTTATAATGAAGGCAACACATTATGTAAGTGTCTATTTTAGCTATATCAGCCTACTATCAAAATTGATTTAAGTCTTATATAAGTGTTATAATGAAGGCAACACATGATGTAAGTGTCTACATTAGCTATATCAGCCTACTATCAAAATGGCTTTACAAGTCTTATATAAGTGTTATAATGAAGGCAACACATGATGTAAGTGTCTATATAAGCTATATCAGCTTACCATCAAAATTAATTTAAAAGTCTTATATAAGTGTTATAATGAAGGCAACACATGATGTAAGTGTCTATATTAGCTATATCAGCTTACCATCAAAATTAATTTAAAAGTCTTATATAAGTGTTATAATGAAGGCAACACATGACGTAAGTGTCTATATTAGCTATATCAGCCTACTATCAAAATTGATTTAAAAGTTGTATATAAGTGTTATAATGAAGGCAACGCATGATGTAAGTGTCTATATTAGCTATATCAGCCTACCATCAAAATTAATTTAAAAGTCTTATATAAGTGTTATAATGAAGGCAAAACATGATGTAAGTGTCTATTTTAGCTATATCAGCCTACTATCAAAATTGATTTAAAAGTCTTATATAAGCGTTATAATGAAGGCAACACATGATGTAAGTGTCTATATTAGCTATATCAGCCTACTATCAAAATGGCTTTACAAGTCTTGTATAAGTGTTATAATGAAGGCAACACATGATATAAGTGTCTATATTAGCTATATCAGCCTACTATCAATATGGCGTTACAAGTCTTATATAAGTGTTATAATGAAGGCAACACATTATGTAAGTGTCTATTTTAGCTATATCAGCCTACTATCAAAATTGATTTAAGTCTTATATAAGTGTTATAATGAAGGCAACACATGATGTAAGTGTCTACATTAGCTATATCAGCCTACTATCAAAATGGCTTTACAAGTCTTATATAAGTGTTATAATGAAGGCAACACATGATGTAAGTGTCTACATTAGCTATATCAGCCTACTATCAAAATGGCTTTACAAGTCTTATATAAGTGTTATAATGAAGGCAACACATGATGTAAGTGTCTATATAAGCTATATCAGCTTACCATCAAAATTAATTTAAAAGTCTTATATAAGTGTTATAATGAAGGCAACACATGATGTAAGTGTCTATATTAGCTATATCAGCTTACCATCAAAATTAATTTAAAAGTCTTATATAAGTGTTATAATGAAGGCAACACATGATGTAAGTGTCTATATTAGCTATATCAGCCTACTATCAAAATTGATTTAAAAGTCGTATATAAGTGTGATAATGAAGGCAACACATGATGTACATGATGTAAGTGTCTATATTAGCTATAATAGCCTACTATCAAAATAACTATGTGTCGCAGGCTGAAGCAAATCTTTGTTGACAGAAATGTTAAAGTAAGTAAAGTTAAAGTACTATATATAGTAATCATTACCAATGATTGTCACAAACACACTAGGTGTGGTGAAATGTGTCCTCTGCATTTGACCCATCCCCTTGTTCACCCCCTGGGAGGTGAGGGGACCAGTGGGCAGCAGTGGTGCCGCGTCCGGGAAATTTTATATTTATTCTACATTACAAAACCATTAGTAAATCAGAGGCTACTCAGAAGGTGAGATAACTTCTGAAAAATGACTGTCTTAGAATGGCCAGAGGTATAGATGTGTGTGTCCAAGTTAAAGGAAACGGCAGGTTGTCTTCTTTTAATGGATTTATTACAATCTTTGGCAAGCTAGGTAATATTTGCTGTGGTCTGGAACAACATGGCACACAAACAACTATCTGAAATCCAGCCAATATTACATACAGATAATGTGTCATGAGACATGCATAACCAAATTATGTACAACGAGGCTAAAAGTAAAGGATATTAAATGACCTCAAAGATACCTACAAATGAGGCATAATGATGCAATATGTACATACAGCTAGCCTAAATAGCATGTTAGCATTGATTAGCTTGCAGTCATGCACCGACCAAATATGCCTGATTAGCACTCCAACAAGTCAATAACATCCACAAAGCTCAACTTTGTGCATTCACGCACAGCATACAACGTTTGGTGGACAAAATGGGACAAGGAAGGAGTGGAAGATTTTAAACTACTCTCATCAGTGAAGCGTACACACACACATATTAAACATAGGGCTTTTAAACAAAAAAACATACTAAAACAAAAACATTATTTTTCCCCCATCTTTTTCCATTTTCAATCCTTTTTAAAAAAAAATGCTCCAGGGAGCCATTAGGGCGGCACTAAAGAGTCGCATGCGGCTTGAGAGCCGCGGGTTGCCGACCCCTGGTCTAGTCTGTAGAGGCCCGATGATCTGGAATGAGACTGATAGCTTTATAAAAGAATCATGTTCTTTAAAAAAAAAAAAAAAAAAACGTTTTAAAGGCCTACTGAAACTAACTACTACCGACCACGCAGTCTGATAGTTTATACATCAATGATGAAATCTTAACATTGCAACACATGCCAATACGGCCGGATTAACTTACTAAAGTGCAATTTTAAATTTTGCACGAAATATCCTGCTGAAAACGTCTCGGTATGATGACGCCTGCGCGTGACGTCGCGGATTGTAGAGGACATTTTGGGACAGCATGGTGGCCAGCTATTAAGTCGTCTGTTTTCATCGCAAAATTCCACAGTATTCTGGACATCTGTGTTGGTGAATCTTTTGCAATTTGTTCAATGAACAATGGAGACAGCAAAGAAGAAAGCTGTAGGTGGGAAGCGGTGTATTGCGGCAGGTGTTGTGCCGGATAACACAGCCGATGTTTCATTGTTTACATTCCAGAAAGATGACAGTCAAGCTTGGCCTGTGGAGAACTGGGACAACAGAGACTCTTACCAGGAGGACTTTGAGATGGATACGCAGACACGGTACCGTGAGTACGCATGCAGCTGCAGCTTCCAAACATTTGATCGCTTGCCCGTACGTGCGTGCCGCTATATGCATGTCACGTACGTAACTTTGGGGACTTTGGGGAAATATATGTGCTGTATGAACTTTGGGGAGGTGAACGGTACTTTGGGCTGTGGGATTGAGTGTGTTGTGCAGGTGTTTGAATTGTATTGGCGGGTTATATGGACGGGAGGGTGCAGGTGTTTGTTATGCAGGATTAATTTGTGGCATATTAAATATAAGCCTGGTTGTGTTGTGGCTAATAGAGTATATATATGTCTTGGAACTGTGGACCAGCTCTATACTCTCGGCAGGGTCCTTGAGGGTGCATGGGAGTTTGCCCAACCAGTCTACATGTGTTTTGTGGACTTGGAGAAGGCATTCGACCGTGTCCCTCGGGAAGTCCTGTGGGGAGTGCTCAGAGAGTACGGGGTATCGGACTGTCTGATTGTGGCAGTCCGCTCCCTGTATGATCAGTGCCAGAGCCTGGTCCGCATTGCCGGTAGTAAGTCGGACACGTTTCCAGTGAGGGTTGGACTCCGCCAAGGCTGCCCTTTGTCACCGATTCTGTTCATAACTTTTATGGACAGAAATTCTAGGCGCAGTCAAGGCGTTGAGGGGATCTGGTTTGGTGGCTGCAGGATTAGGTCTCTGCTTTTTGCAGATGATGTGGTCCTGATGGCTTCATCTGGCCAGGATCTTCAGCTCTCACTGGATCGGTTCGCAGCTGAGTGTGAAGCGACTGGGATGAGAATCAGCACCTCCAAGTCCGAGTCCATGGTTCTCGCCCGGAAACGGGTGGAGTGCCATCTCCGGGTTGGGGAGGAGATCTTGCCCCAAGTGGAGGAGTTCAAGTACCTCGGAGTCTTGTTCACGAGTGAGGGAAGAGTGGATCGTGAGATCGACAGGCGGATCGGTGCGGCGTCTTCAGTAATGCGGACGCTGTATCGATCCGTTGTGGTGAAGAAGGAGCTGAGCCGGAAGGCAAAGCTCTCAATTTACCGGTCGATCTACGTTCCCATCATCACCTATGGTCATGAGCTTTGGGTTATGACCGAAAGGACAAGATCACGGGTACAAGCGGCCGAAATGAGTTTCCTCCGCCGGGTGGCGGGGCTCTCCCTTAGAGATAGGGTGAGAAGCTCTGCCATCCGGGGGGAGCTCAAAGTAAAGCCGCTGCTCCTCCAAATGGAGAGGAGCCAGATGAGGTGGTTCGGGCATCTGGTTAGGATGCCACCCGAACGCCTCCCTAGGGAGGTGTTTAGGGCACGTTCGACCGGTAGGAGGCCGCGGGGAAGACCCAGGACACGTTGGGAAGACTATGTCTCTCGGCTGGCCTGGGAACGCCTCGGGGTCCCACAGGAAGAGCTGGACGAAGTGGCTGGGGAGAGGGAAGTCTGGGCTTCCCTGCTTAGGCTGCTGCCCCCGCGACCCGACCTCGGATAAGCGGAAGAAGATGGATGGATGGATGGATATGTCTTGTGTTTATTTCCTGTTTTAGTCATTCCCAGCTGAATATCAGGTCCCACCCGCCTCTCACAGCATCTTCCCTATCTGAATCGCTCCCACTGCCCTCTCTTCCTTCACTCTCACTTTCCTCATCCACAAATATTTCATCCTCGCTCAAATTAATTGGGAAATCGTCGCTTTCTCGGTCCAAATCGCTCTCGCTGCTGGTGGCCATGATTGTAAACAATGTGCGGATGTGAGGAGCTCCACAACCTGTGACGTCACGCGCATATTGTCTGCTACTTCTGGTACAGGCAAGGCTTTTTTATCAGCGACCAAAAGTTGCGAACTTTATCGCCGATGTTCTCTACTAAATCCTTTCAGTAAAAATATGGCAATATTGCCAAATGATCAAGTATGACACATAGAATGGACCTGCTTTCCCTGTTTAAATAAGAAAATCGCATTTCAGTAGGCCTTTAAAGGTCTAAAAAATATATGTAGATAGTCCGGTGGGTTTAAGAACAACATTTCTCAACCAGCTATTGCAAGGAATTGAGGGATTTCACCATTGACGGTCCGTAATATCATACCCAAACATTTACTGAGTGTTGTTAAAAGGAAAGGCCATGTAACACAGTGGTAACACATTGTTTGCAATGTGTTGCTGCCATTAAATTTTAAGTTAATGATTATTTGAAAAAAAAAAAGAAAGTATGTCAGTTCGAACATTAAATAGCTTGTCTTTGCAGTCTATTTGAATTGAATATAAATTGAAAAGGATTTTCAAATCATTGTATTCTGTTTTTATTTACGAATTACACAACGTGCCAACTTCTCTGGTTTTGGGTTTCACTGAAAAAACTGAAGGCACATGAATTGTTGTCTAAATGGCTGCAGCAACGCAAGTGAGTACCAAAACGCAGTAATTGTGTCTTGCCTACAGTCAAGTATGGTCTGGGGCTGAATGAGTCCATTCCAACTTGCACTGTTGTGCCATTGTGACGTACAGCGGGACTCCCAACATTGGGAAACTGGGCTGCAATGAGCAAGGACAAACCTACAACATGAGAAGTGCCTTGCTGAGGCGGATACATATATTACCCTAAGTTACCGTAATTTCTGGACCCCAGGGCGCAGTAGATTAAATATCGGACTGCCGATGTTATCGGACATTTCTACTCACTACAGTTTTAGCGCTTTGATAGCGAGTCTACTGACGGATAAAAGTAAGATCTATACACTACTTTATATTAGAAATGGAAATAGCGGAAGATGAATGCCACGTAAGAAGGTAGAGAAAAAGAAAAACTTATGACTACGGTATCGGCGCGGACTACAATTGCGGATGCGCGCACATTTTCAAGACTTATGCAGATCCCAAGTACACATCAGCAGGTACCAGAGGGTAAGAAAAGTTGGTTTTGCATTGTATTGCCAAACAAAACGCCAGGTAAAATGTCTGATAATAGGTGCCATTTTGCGGTCCATATACACGCACCATAATAATACTCGTATGTTTAATGCGCCAACAATCCATCAAGGGGTGAGGCTTCATAGCTTACCGAAGTCGTACTAAAAATATTTTTTACAGATTTTTGAGCGCCGTGTGTAATGTTCTACAGTTTGTATATTCTCAATGGAACATTTAAAGTTTTGGTTTTGTTTACTGTCGTCATATTGCAGTCTACACATATATCGTATGCATGACTGCCATCCACTGGTCACACTTATGATTACATCATGTACCAAATACAATTGCGAGGTCGGTAAGCACAACCAGAATTATGCCGTACATAAGGCGCACCGGGGCTGTAAGGCACACTGTCGATTTTTGAGAAAATGGAAAGGATTTTAAGTGCGCCTGATAGTCCGAAAAATAGGGTACTGTATATAGATGTTTTCTTAAATGTTGCCCTATGAAAAAAATAAAAATAAAATAAGGGATGTCCGATAATGGCTTTTTGACGATATCCGATATTCCGATATTGTTCAACTCTTTAATTACCGATACCGATATCAACCGATATATACAGTCGTGGAATTAACACATTATTATGCCTAATTTGGACAACCAGGTATGGCATACTTGCCAACCTTAAGACCTCCGATTTCGGGAGGTGGGGGGAGGGGTGGGCGTGGTCGGGGTGGGACGGGGGGCGTGGTTGGGGCGGGGGCGTGGTTAGGGCGTGGTTAAGAGGGGAGGAGTATATTTACAGCTAGAATTCACCAAGTCAAGTATTTCATATATATATATATATATATATATATATATATATATATATATATATATATATATATATATATAAGAAATACTTTCAGTGAATTCCAGCTATATATACAGGTAAAAGCCAGTAAATTAGAATATTTTGAAAAACTTGATTTATTTCAGTAATTGCATTCAAAAGGTGTAACTTGTACATTATATTTATTCATTGCACACAGACTGATGCATTCAAATGTTTATTTCATTTAATTTTGATGATTTGAAGTGGCAACAAATGAAAATCCAAAATTCCGTGTGTCACAAAATTAGAATATTACTTAAGGCTAATACAAAAAAGGGATTTTTAGAAATGTTGGCCAACTGAAAAGTATGAAAATGAAAAATATGAGCATGTACAATACTCAATACTTGGTTGGAGCTCCTGTTGCCTCAATTACTGCATTAATGCGGCGTGGCATGGAGTCGATGAGTTTCTGGCACTGCTCAGGTGTTATGAGAGCCCAGGTTGCTCTGATAGTGGCCTTCAACTCTTCTGCGTTTTTGGGTCTGGCATTCTGCATCTTCCTTTTCACAATACCCCACAGATTTTCTATGGGGCTAAGGTCAGGGGAGTTGGCGGGCCAATTTAGAACAGAAATACCATGGTCTGTAAACCAGGCACGGGTAGATTTTGCGCTGTGTGCAGGCGCCAAGTCCTGTTGGAACTTGAAATCTCCATCTCCATAGAGCATGAAGTGCTCTAAAACTTGCTGGTAGACGGCTGCGTTGACCCTGGATCTCAGGAAACAGAGTGGACCGACACCAGCAGATGACATGGCACCCCAAACCATCACTGATGGTGGAAACTTTACACTAGACTTCAGGCAACGTGGATCCTGTGCCTCTCCTGTCTTCCTCCAGACTCTGGGACCTCGATTTCCAAAGGAAATGCAAAATTTGCATGGTTGGGTGATGGTTTGGGGTGCCATGTCATCTGCTGGTGTCGATCCACTCTGTTTCCTGAGATCCAGGGTCAACGCAGCCGTCTACCAGCAAGTTTTAGAGCACTTCATGCTTCCTGCTGCTGACCTGCTCTATGAAGATGGAGATTTCAAGTTCCAACAGGACTTGGCGCCTGCACACAGCGCAAAATCTACCCGTGCCTGGTTTACAGACCATGGTATTTCTGTTCTAAATTGGCCCGCCAACTCCCCTGACCTTAGCCCCATAGAAAATCTGTGGGGTATTGTGAAAAGGAAGATGCAGAATGCCAGACCCAAAAACGCAGAAGAGTTGAAGGCCACTATCAGAGCAACCTGGGCTCTCATAACACCTGAGCAGTGCCAGAAACTCATCGACTCCATGCCACGCCGCATTAACGCAGTAATTGAGGCAAAAGGAGCTCCAACCAAGTATTGAGTATTGTACATGCTCATATTTTTCATTTTCATACTTTTCAGTTGGCCAACATTTCTAAAAATCCCTTTTTTGTATTAGCCTTAAGTAATATTCTAATTTTGTGACACACGGAATTTTGGATTTTCATTTGTTGCCACTTCAAATCATCAAAATTGAATGAAATAAACATTTGAATGCATCAGTCTGTGTGCAATGAATAAATATAAATCAAATCAAATCAAATCAACTTTATTTATAAAGCACATTTAAAATTTACCACAGGGGTAGCCAAAGTGCTGTACAATGAGCAGGTTAAAAGATAAAACGAGTACTGAGCAAACACAACACAACACAAACAGAACATGATAAAAAATAAATAATTAAAATAGAATTAATAAAAACATAAAAACATAAAAACAGGATCACAGCAGGTGTATTATGGGGCGCCATTGCAGGATGGATATCACTCAGTGTTAAAAGCCATGGAATAAAAGTATGTTTTTAAGAGAGATTTAAAAACAGGAAGAGAGGAGGCTTGTCTAACACTCAGGGGTAGGTCGTTCCAGAGCTTGGGAGCAGCAACGGCGAAAGCTCTGTCACCTCTAAGCTTCAGCCTTGTGTCAGGGACCGTCAACAGCAGCTGATCGGCTGATCTTAAGGATCGGGTGGGGCAGTAAGGCTGAAGGAGGTCGGAGAGATAGGTTGGCGCGAGGTTGTTTAGACATTTAAAAACAAATAAAAGGAGTTTAAAATGTATTCGGTAACGCACAGGGAGCCAGTGAAGGGACGCTAAAATAGGGGTGATGTGCTCACGTCTGCGGGTCTGTGTTAGCAGACGAGCAGCAGAGTTCTGTACGAGCTGCAGGCGGGCGAGGGAGGCCTGGCTAATGCCAACATACAGGGCATTACAGTAATCAAGACGAGTCGAGATAAAAGCGTGGATTAATTTCTCAAGATCATGTCTTGATAAAAGCGGTTTCACTTTCGCTATTTGGCGTAATTGATAAAAGCTTTTTTGAACGACGCTGCTGATTTGTTTTTCGAATTTAAAATCTGAGTCAAACTTTACCCCCAGGTTTGTGACAGAGTCGCTGAGATACGGGGTCAGAGTGCCGAATGCATCAGTCTGTGTGCAATGAATAAATATAATGTACAAGTTACACCTTTTGAATGCAATTACTGAAATAAATCAAGTTTTTTCAAAATATTCTAATTTACTGGCTTTCACCTGTATATATATTTATTTTATTATATATATATATATATATATATATATATATATATATATATATATATATATATATATATATATATATATATATATATATATGTATATATAAATAAAATAAATACTTGAATTTCAGTGTTCATTTATTTACACATATACACACACACAACATTTATCTACTCATTGTTGAGTGAAAGGGTTGAATTGTCCATCCTTGTTCTATTCTCTGTCACTATTTTTCTAGCCATGCTGAACACCCTCTCTGATGATGCATTGATGTGTGGCACGCACAAAAGTGCTTTCATCAAATGCATTAGAGTCTGGAATCTTCCATCTCTCCCTAGCAGGGCCCAAAACCGGTCAATCTTTGCTTCCTGAGGAAGATCTTCAGTGCCAAGCACTTGGTAGTCCACTACTTCTTCCCGGAGGCTATCCAGGTCCAATCGCAGCTGCGGCTTGGAACTTACAAGCTGTTATGAGAGTAGCGTATATGTGTGTGTGGCCCTTTAATAGGTGAGCATGTGAGGTGAGTGACGTCAGTGAGTGTGTGGGCGAGAGAAGAGAGGGAGCGGTAGCGTGAGTGCGGGCGGGGACTAGTTTGTTTTGTGTTGGATTGGCTGTGTGCAAGCAATCAGTAAAGCAAGATTTGCAACTAATCGCCGGACTCAGGCAGGAAAGGTGCAACAAAGCGTATTTCTTCATCTTACTCGTCGTCGGCGTTGCCATGGCTGTATCTTCCTCATTCTTCTGCTTCGTCTCCTTGTTGTGTGCGCAGTTGTGCACTGCACTCTCTAAAAGCCGTATATGTTATTGATGTTATAGATGGCAGTATTGTCCTGTTTAAGAGTGTCACAACATTGCTGTTTACGGCAGACAAACTGCTTTACGGTAGACAAAAACATGACTGCTGTTGTTGTGTGTTGTTACCGCGCTGGGAGGACGTTAATGAAACTGCCTAACAATAAACCCACATAAGAAACCAAGAACTCGCCCTCGATCGTTCTACAGTTATAATGTGTTTGGGCAGGCACACTGTTTATATCGTGGGAAAGCGGACTCAGGTCCGCATGGAGCTGGAGGGGGCGTGGCCTCCAGCTCCGCCTGAATTTCGGGAGATTTTCGGGAGAAAATTTGTCCCGGGAGGTTTTCGGGAGAGGCGCTGAATTTCGGGAGTCTCCCGTAAAATCCGGGAATGTTGGCAAGTATGAGGTATGGTGAATATAAGGTCCATCCATCCATCCATCTTCTTCCGCTTATCCGAGGTCGGGTCCCGGGGGCAACAGCCTAAGCAGGGAAGCCTAGACTTCCCTCTCCCCAGCCACTTTGTCCAGCTCTTCCTGTGGGACCCCGAGACGTTCCCAGGCCAGCCGGGAGACATAGTCTTCCCAACGTGTCCTGGGTCTTCCCCGCGGCCTCCTACCGGTCGGACGTGCCCTAAACACCTCCCTAGGGAGGCGTTTGGGTGGCATCCTGACCAGATGCCCGAACCACCTCATCTGGCTCCTCTCGATGTGGAGGGGCAGCGGCTTTACTTTGAGCTCCCCCCGGATGACAGAGCTTCTCACGCTATCTCTAAGGGAGCGCCCCGCCACCCGGCAGAGGAAACTCATTTCGGCCGCCTGTACCCGTGATCTTGTCCTTTCGGTCATAACCCAAAGCTCATGACCATAGGTGAGGATGGGAACGTAGATCGACCGGTAAATTGAGAGCCTTGCCTTCCGGCTAAGCTCCTTCTTCACCACAACGGATCGATACAGCATCCGCATTACTGAAGACGCCACACCGATCCGCCTGTCGATCTCACGATCCACTCTTCCCTCACTCGTGAACAAGACTCCGAGGTACTTGAACTCCTCCACTTGGGGCAAGATCTCCCCCCCAACCCGGAGATGGCACTCCACCCTTTTCCGGGAGAGAACCATGGACTCAGACTTGGAGGTGCTGATTCTCATCCCAGTCGCTTCACACTCTGCTGCGAACCGATCCAGTGAGAGCTGAAGATCCTGGCCAGATGAAGCCATCAGGACCACATCATCTGCAAAAAGCAGAGACCTAATCCTGCAGCCACCAAACCAGATCCCCTCAACGCCTTGACTGCGCCTAGAAATTCTGTCCATAAAAGTTATGAACAGAATCAGTGACAAAGGGCAGCCTTGGCGGAGTCCAACCCTCACTGGAAACGTGTCCGACTTACTGCCGGCAATGCGGACCAAGCTCTGATACTGAGCATACAGGGAGCGGACTGCCACAATCAGACAGTCCGACACCCCATACTCTCTGAGCACTCCCCACAGGACTTCCCGAGGGACACGGTCGAATGCCTTCTTCAAGTCCACAAAACACATGTAGACTGGTTGGGCAAACTCCCATGCACCCTCAAGGACCCTGCCGAGAGTATAGAGCTGGTCCACAGTTCCACGACCAGGACGAAAACCACACTGTTCCTCCTGTATCCGAGGTTCGACTATCCGGCGTAGCCTCCTCTCCAGTACACCTGAATAGACCATACCGGGAAGGCTGAGGAGTGTGATCCCACGATAGTTAGAACACACCCTCCGGTTCCCCTTCTTAAAGAGAGGAACCACCACCCCGGTCTGCCAATCCAGAGGTACCGCCCCCGATGTCCACGCGATGCTGCAGAGTCTTGTCAATCAAGACAGCCCCACAGCATCCAGAGGCTTAAGGAACTCCGGGCGGATCTCATCTACCCCTGGGGCCTTGCCACCGAGGAGCTTTATAACTACCTCAGCAACCTCAGCCCCAGAAATAGGAGAGCCCACCACGGACTCCCCAGGCACTGCTTCCTCATAGGAAGACGTGTTGGTGGGATTGAGGAGGTCTTTGAAGTATTCCCTCCACCGATCCACAACATCTGCAGTCGAGGTCAGCAGAACACCATCCTCGCCATACACGGTGTTGATAGTGCACTGCTTCCCCTTCCTGAGGCGGCGGATGGTGGTCCAGAATTGCTTCGAAGCCGTCCGGAAGTCGTCTTCCATGGCCTCCCCGAACTCCTCCCATGTCCGAGTTTTTGCCTCTGCGACCGCTGAAGCCGCACACCGCTTGGCCTGTCGGTACCTGTCCGCTGCCTCAGGAGTCCTATGAGCCAAAAGAACCCGATAGGACTCCTTCTTCAGCTTGATGGCATCCCTCACCGCCGGTGTCCACCAACGGGTTCTAGGATTACCGCCACGACAAGCACCAACTACCTTGCGACCACAGCTCCAATCAGCCGCCTCGACAATAGAGGCGCGGAACATGGTCCATTCGGACTCAATGTCCAGCACCTCCTTCGTGACATGTTCAAAGTTCTTCTGGAGGTGAGAATTGAAACTCTCTCTGACAGGAGACTCTGCCAAACGTTCCCAGCAAACCCTCACAATGCGTTTGGGCCTGCCAGGTCTGTCCGGCATCCTCCCCCACCATCGCAGCCAACTCACCACCAGGTGGTGATCGGTAGAAAGCTCCGCCCCTCTCTTCACCCGAGTGTCCAAAACATGAGGCCGCAAATCCGATGACACAACTACAAAGTCGATCATGGAACTGCGGCCTAGGGTGTCCTGGTGCCAAGTGCACATATGGACACCCTTATGTTTGAACATGGTGTTCGTTATGGACAATCTGTGACGGGCACAAAAGTCCAATAACAAAACACCGCTCGGGTTCAGATCTGGGCAGCCATTCTTCCCAATCACGCCTCTCCAGGTTTCACTGTCGTTGCCAACATGAGCATTGAAGTCCCCCAGTAGGACGACGGAATCACCCGGGGGAGCACTCTCAAGTACTCCCTCGAGTGAATCCAAAAAGGGTGGGTACTCTGAGCTGCGGTTTGGCGCGTAAGCGCAAACCACAGTCAGGACCCGTACCCCCACCCGAAGGCGGAGGGAAGCTACCCTCTCGTCCACCGGGTTGAACTCCAATGTACAGGCTCTGAGCCGGGGGGCAACAAGAATTGTCACTCCAGCCCGTCGCCTCTCTCTGCCGGCAACGCCAGAGTGGAAGAGAGTCCAGCCCCTCTCGAGAGAACTGGTTCTAGAGCCCTTGCTGTGCGTCGAAGTGAGTCCGACTATATCTAGCCGGAACTTCTCCACCTCGCGCACTAGTTCAGGCTCCTTTCCCCCCAGCGAGGTGACGTTCCACGTCCCAAGAGCTAGCTTCTGTAGCCGAGGATCGGACCACCAAGTGCCCTGCCTTCGGCTGCCGCCCAGCTCACATCGCACCCGTCCTCTATGACCCCTAAGATAAGGTACTTTAAAAAAAATTAAAATAAAATTAAATAAATTAAAAACATTTTCTTAAATAAAAAAGAAAGTAAAACAATATAAAAACAGTTACATAGAAACTAGTAATTAATGAAATCTAGTAAAATTAACTGTTAAAGGTTAGTATCATTAGTGGACCAGCACCACACACAATAAAGTGTGCTTACGGACTGTACCCCTTGCAGACTGTATTGATATATATTGATATATAATGTAGGAACCAGAATATTAATAACAGAAAGAAAAAACCCTTTTGTGTTAATGAGTGTGAATGAGTGTAAATGGGGGAGGGAGGTTTTTTGGGTTGGTGCACTAATTGTAAGTGTATTTTGTGTTTTTTATGTTGATTTAATACATTTTTTTTTTTTTTAAAAACGATACCGATAATAAAAAAAACGATAGCGATAATTTCCGATATTACATTTTAATGCATTTATCGGCCGATAATATTGGCAGGCCAATATTATCGGACATCTCTAGTTAAAATGATTGCCAAAGTGTGAGAGGCGTATTTCGTTTTGCAGGACACTTGGAATCGATCTGTAGGCCAGTTGACTTTGAAAAGGTTCCAGGATTTAAAATGTAGGTAGTCTTGCTTGCAGAATAACAGCAGGGGGGAACATCCGCAGACTGCATTGAAGACACTCACTTCTAACACGTAAATGGTAAAGCAAAACAAAACCTGTGCGGTAAATACATTGGAAATGAGAAAATGTCCAACAGCCATGTAGACAGAGCCCATATCTTTATACTGTGAAAATAAATAACAGAACGCCTGCAGCCAGCAACAAACACTTGATTTCGCTGTGAAAAGGTCATTTTAGCGGCCAAATGGAAAATGTGCATCTCAATATTTTTGGACTATGTTGGTGCCCCTTTCTCCTTTCTTTGCTTTTCTTGGAAAATGATCCACTTAAATGATATTTAACACAACAAAGATCACTAACAGGTCCGTAACATCTCCAGCAGTGCAGAAGATAAACTCAAAATACCTTTTAAAAAATGTATCTGTGCATGGAGAACCTGCTTTGTTGCAGTGTGTGAGGCTGCGCTTGTACAACAACATTGTATTTCTTTCTCAGGAAGCCCACATCTTTTCTAAAAGGTGAGTGCCTGCAGGTTGTGTACTGGCATAACCCTGACGTGCCTGAGTACAATCTTGTGAAGTCGTGTTCTCCAGTGGTTGATGCATCACATCACACATGAGATGCAATGAACAGAAATGTTACCTACAGCAGTCCTATCTTACTTTTAAAGTAGGAACTTGGTTAAAGCCGAACACAATCCAATGTTCCCAATTCGAAATAATTAGAAATAAATGTGTGAGTTAATGCTTCCTCCATACTAGTTGTTTGTGATTACCGTATTTTCCGCACCATAAGGCGCCCTGGGTTAAAAGCCGCGCCTTCAATGAACGGCATATTTCAAAACTTTGTCCACCTATAAGCCGCCCGGTGTTGTAAGCCGCATCTAACTGCGCTAAAGGAATGTCAAAAAAACAGTCAGATAGGTCAGTCAAACTTTAATAATATATTAAAAACCAGCGTTCTAACAACTCTGTTCACTCCCAAAATGAACGCAAATGTGCAATCACAAACATACGTATATCAACATGGACAGAGCTGCGTGAAAAAAGCCACCCGGCCTCTTCGCGTAAACTTAAACTTACCTTAACCACTCGCTCATCTTTTCTTCATCCATCCCTTCGAGTTAGCTTTTATGATGACGCCGGCTGGAAAGGTCTCTTTTGGCAAGGTCTTCCTTTTGAATATCACCATGGGTGGAAGTTTCATTAGCATGGCAAGCTAGAACCACAGTGAAGGATGACTTCTCATTCCCTGAGGTGCGAATATTCACCGTACGTGCTCCCGTTCCACAGTGCGGTTCACAGGAATATCAGTTGCTGTGAAATACGGTAGTAATCCGTGTGCGGATGGAGAGATTGCGTCTTTTCATGAACCGGATCCTTGTCGCTTTGTAGGAGCCATTTTGTGGTCTTTACAGATGTAAACACACAAAGGAAATGAAACGTACGGTGATATCCGCGCGCTTTTTCTTCTTCTACGCGGGCGGGTGGTTGCTTACAGTAGAAGAAGAAGCGCTTCCTGTTCTATGGGGGCGGGTGCTTACCTTGGCGGTTGCTTGCGTAGAAGAAGAAGCGCTTCCTGTTCTACCGGGAAAAAAGATGGCGGCTGTTTACCGAAGTTGCGAGACCGAAACTTTATGAAAATGAATCTTAATATTTATCCATATATAAAGCGCACCGGGTTAAAAGCCGCACTGTCAGCTTTTGAGTAAATTTGTGGTTTTTAGGTGCGGCTAATAGTGCGGAAAATACGGTACTATATCTTCTGGTTTTGGAACAAAAAAAAAAAATAGTTTAAATATATTAGCCGTAGATCCATACCTTGGGAAATTAGTTATTTACACATAAAGATTTTGTAAATATTTATTTAGATACCTTAATTGTTTCCAAATGGTGTCTGTAACACGGCAGTAAAACAGATGATCAAACAAAACAGAAGTCATTTTCATGGACCCACTAGCTGGGGAAGCTCGTTCTCTATTAAGCCAAACAGACTCAATACCTCCACGGTGACGTTTTGGTGAATTTACTGAGGAATTTGTGAAACTGAAACAATAGTTAAAAAATTGCCATTGTACCATATTTTTGGGATATAAAATCCTTTCATTTTCTCAAAAATTGACAGTGTGCCTTATAAGCCGGTGCGCCTAATGTACATAATAATTGTAGTTGTGCTTACTGACCTGGAAGCTATTTTATTTGGTACATGGTGTAATGATAAGTGTGACCAGTAGATGGCAGTCACACATAAGAGATATGTGTAGATTGCAAGACGACGTCAGTAAACAACACCAAAACTTTAAATGTTCCATTGAGAATATAGAACATTACACACACGGCTCTCGGAAATTTGTTAAAATGTTTTAGTACAACTTTGGTAAGTTACGAAGACACACCGCTTGATGGATTGTCGGAGCATTCCGGCTACCTTACTCCATCGTACTGTGCTTTACATACGGTACCTATTAGCAGACATATTATCTGGCGTTTTGTTTTGCAATATTACTGTGGAGGGGGGCGTGGTCTGCGGGCCTGCCGCGTAGGGGGGTTTGTAAGGACCGGCCTCGAAGCACAGCTGGCAGGTGATTGGATTACCCAGCTGGGAATCATCATCCAGTCACCTGCCATGCTTATTAGCAGCAGCCGGAACGAGACACAGTGGTTGGAGTTGGAGTTGCTGAGCAGGCGTGCACTGGAAATTGAGAGACTGAAAAGTCACAGAGCGGAAACTGGAAAGTTAGGTGTGTTTTCCTAGCGTGTGTGGGCTGCCAAATAAAAAGACATTGCTAACACCAGACATCCGGGCTATAGTGGAGGTTTGTCGGCATCAGGTGAACCCACTGGAGGAAGACTTCCACAATTACCATCGGGTACCTGCTGATGTGTATTTGGGATCTACAAAAGTCCTGAAAATTTGCGCACGTCTGCCATTATAGTCCTTGCAGATAAGAAAAAATACTCATAATATGACCCCTTTAATGCACCTTATTACCCGGTGCACCTTTTGTAATAAAATAGACCTGAATAAACCCGCTCATCAGCTGTGCGCCTTATAATTCGGTGCGCCCTTGGTCCGAAAAATACAGTAAGTTAATAATAATAACATATACACGAGTAAATGTGTTAAAATATTAGCAAACGCTAACGACACTAGCGTTATTATATTACGATAGCACGTACAAATGCGCATAAAAACACGACTACAGGCATCACACATGGGACGGTTTGGTAAGTAAGAATTGTTTTAATTATATTGTAAAACTTACAAACGTTGCTTGGAGTGATGAATGAATATACGAGTAGAAACGATCGACGGCTAGAAAACTGAACGAAACGTCGATTGGGAAAAAAGATGAAAAAGCACAACCATAAATGGAAGGAAACTGCAGCACCTGCAAGGATCAACTTTTCCCACAAGATGGCGCCATAGCACAAACAATAAAACATTATCTCTGAGTTTTGTGCCTGTTTTTTTAATTTATTTTAATTATATTATTTATATTATTGCTGTTAACAAAAAAAAAATTCATAAATCAGCTGCTCAGTCCAAAGTGTAGGAACAAAGAAGCAACTTATAGTCTGTAATTTACGGTACATAGTTGAATTTACTAACAATCTATTTCAATGCCATGTCATAAATAAAATGAGACATATCTATCCTATTTATTGTGGTGACTGCGGCTGTTTGCTTTTTCATATACGTTTGTAGGAGATATATTAAGATAGGATAGAATAGGTCTTTATTGTCATTGCAACAAGTACAACAAAACTATGTTTCCAGCACAAACCCGTTCAAGATTAGACAAATAAACAGTGAACAGGGTTACAGAACAGGAACGCTGATGGGTCGCCACGAGGCGCCCTGTAAAAGGTGGGAAAAAGGTAAAACGTTGGGGAAGAAGATGAGTAAAAAAATACAATCTAGACTGGGCTCCTAAGGGAGCCTAGTCTGGAGTGGGAAAACACCTCCATGCAATGCACACATAAATATGTTACATTTAATAACGACAACTTGCAACAGAGGGGAGGGGGGTTGGAACCCTGGAGGTCAACTGCTGCTATGAAGCGCTGCCAGCCGTCCATCACCCCGAAGGGAATTCAAGCGGTGGTGAAAGCGTGTGGTGGGGGAGGGTGTGTGTGTGTGTGTGTATGCCCATTGTCTTGGGTGTGCTGATGTAGTCTACATACGCCTGGGGCCGTTCTGCATGCAAGCAAAAGTTTGACTCCAGGTGTCGTTGAGGAGGGAGGGAGGTCAAAAGCGTCCATAATTGAGGTGACCTCGGGGATGTTTTCAGAACAGCCTGCTCCTGTTGTTGCAGCGTCATGGCCATTCGAGGGAGTCAAATCGTAGATTAGGATTTTTTTTTTTCCGCGAGCAGACATTACAATGGCTTGTCTGTTCTATTCGTCCATGCTGGCCCTCATATCCAATTGTTCCCTTTCAACCGGCTTTTCCATGATGTGATTCATCTTGCATTTCAGTTATTCAGTTATTATACTTTATCTCCTATATGAAAAGACATGCAGTATGATCATTTATTTCTTATATTAAAAAACCCATTGCAATATGCATTTTGTCGCAGCTGGATCATTTCCGGCACACCATGGCAACACCACAGCACCTCCCAGAGGGCATATTGAGGGTGCTAGACGTCACACTTAAATATGGCCCAGGGAGGATGGGGCATGTTGTTGACATGCAGCACACAAACAGAATATGCTTGATATCGTTGGACCATATGATGCCATACATGTGGAGGGAAATACGTGTCTCCATGGTGACGGCCGGCGTGCATGCAAAAATCTCATTTAAAACACCACTTTTACACTTGTTATTGATTGTACCCCTTCTCTTAGTAGATCACCGGCACTCCCACTAATAGTACACACAATTGTATAGTTTCCACACGCTATTTAGCACTTATTTGGATTTTAATAGTGAAGTCACTTTTACCAGAGTTTTTTAGTGGAGCGGTGCACTGTCACGCAGGTATTGAAAATACTGCATATGTTTAATTTGTCTTTCAAATTGTTGTATATCGGTTGGTCGTGCCACTCTCCCAGGACAGAGTGACTGTGTGATGGGTGATGAGCCAAGAAGACGCCAACGAGGAATCGTCAAACAAAAAAGCTTTATTTGTTTCAGCGAGCTTCAGACTGGAACTCAGCTTCCAGGAGATTAGTCTTCTGATGTCCTCTAAACCACTGTCCTTAAATACCCCTTACACAATGACCCTTACTATTTGTAATCCTAGCCTGGGGGCCGTGCCAGTCTGGACAAAGCCCGGTTTGTTTGTACAAATGCAGACAACACCTGGGCGTTGAGATCAGGGGTTGGAGGTCACCCGACTCCATTGAGCAAAGTGACACCTGGGCGTTGTCACTTTGCTCAATGGAGTCGGGTGACCTCCAACCCCTGATCTCTACTCCTACCGGTGGGGGCTTTTACCAGATGTCGTTATTGTGTTTGCACTTCCTCCTAAAATCCGATTGCTGCTATCCTTTTAAGTTCCTCAATGTCCTGGGGGCAAAAGCCACCACTCTCTGGACGGGCTGTGATGGACATCTGCACCGTAAGCTATCTAAGGACATATTTCCTTCATAGACTAATCTTCTAAAGCAGGGGTGTCAAACTTGTTTTCATTGAGAGCCACATGGCAGTTATGGAGGGCCGCTTGTAACAGTGACTAATGTATGAATTTGCCTGTAGATTTCATTATTAATTGTATTTATTGTTTTAAGTAGACTGTCGTTTACAAAATGTTACTGTAAAATATGGTGGATTTTTTTAACTTTATACAACATTTTACAGTAAATGGAAACACAGTACCACTGTTTTTTGGGGTTTTTTTGGGGGGTGGGGGGGTTTACGAAAAAGCTGGCAGCTTAATTGCCATAATTTTTCTACCATAAAAACAAATGTACCATCTTTCCATTTACAGTAATACACCGTTAAAAACAAGAACTGTAGATTTTACAGTCAAAAACTGGCAGCTCAGTCAACATACGCAAAAAACAGTAGTAGTTTTTTTCAATTTACAGTAGAGATGTCCGATAATATCGGACTGCCAATATTATCGGCCGATCAATGCTTTAAAATGTAATATCGGAAATTATCTGTATCCGTTTCAAAATTATCGGGATCGGTTTCAAAATTAAAATGTATGAATTTTTAAAACGCCGCTGTGTACACGGACGTAGGGAGAAGTACAGAGCGCCAATAAACCTTAAAGGCACTGCCTTTGCGTGCCGGCCCAGTCACATAATATCTTCGGCTTTTCACACACACAAGTGAATGCAACGCATACTTGGTCAACAGCCATACAGGTCACACTGAGGGTGGCCGTATAAGCAACATTAACACTGTTACAAATATGCGCCACACTGTGAACCCACACCAAACAAGAATGACAAACACATTTCGGGAGAACATCCGCACTGTAACACAACATAAACACAACAGAACAAATACCCAGAACCCCTTGCAGCACTAACTCTTCCGGGACGCTACAATATACACCCCCCGCTACCCCCTACCCCCACTCCTCAACTCAACCCCGCCCCCCCAACCCCGCCCACCTCAACCTCCTCATGCTCTCTCAGGGAGAGCATGTCCCAAATTCCAAGCTGCTGTTTTGAGGCATGTTAAAAAAAATAATGCACTTTGTGACTTCAATATTAAATATGGCAGTGCCATGTTGGCATTTTTTTTTTCCATAACTTGAGTTGTTTTATTTTGGAAAACCTTGTTACATTGTTTAATGCATCCAGCGGGGCATCACAACAAAATTAGGCATAATAATGTGTTAATTCCACGACTGTACATATCGGTATCGGTTGATATTGGAATCGGTAATTAAGAGTTGGACAACATCGGGATATCTGCAAAAAAGCCATTATCGGACATCTCTAATTTACAGTAATATGCTGTGAAAAACAACGTAAAATGTATTGTCATTTTTATGAATTTGATGGGTAGTTTGCTGTAAAGTTAAGTATTTGTATTTATTTTCATTTAGACAAAAACATGTTTGAAAAGTATGCTAATGTTGCAATAATGGATACTATTAAAGTTGAAAAGGCATGCAATTTCAAGCAGTACATATATTTTTTTCTGTCAAAATGAAAAAAATCCATTACATTTAGTGAGAAAATATTAAGAACTTTATTGACACATCATTTCCAGGTGTTTGCGGGACAGATAAAATTATGTTGCGGTCCAGCTCTGGCCCCCGGGTCTTGAGTTTGACGCCTGTGTTTTAAAGAATTCTGTGACCAAATACAAATACATGCTATTTCACAATCATCTAAGAAAACGGTACACGTTATAATTCACCACAAAAGCATTGACAACTTTTGCACGATGTCACTGAACAACATTACCGTATTTTCCGCACTATAAGGCGCACCTAAAAACCACAAATTTTCTCAAAAGCTAACAGTGCGCCTTATAACCCGGTGCGCTTTATTACGATTCATTTTCATAAAGTTTCGATCTCGCAACTTCGGTAAACAGCCGCCATCTTTTTTCCCGGTAGAACAGGAAGCGCTTCTTCTTCTACGCAAGCAACCGCCAAGGTAAGCACCCGCCCCCATAGAACAGGAAGCGCTTCTTCTTCTACTGTAAGCTACCGCCCGCCCCCGGAAGAAGAAGAAAAAACGCGCGGATATCACCGTACGTTTCATTTCCTGTTTACATCTGTAAAGACCACAAAATGGCTCCTACTAAGCGAAAAGGATCCGGTTCATAAAAAGACGCAATCTCTCCATCCGCACACGGATTACTACCGTATTTCACAGCAACTGATATTCCTGTGAACTGCACTGTGGAACGGGAGCACGTACGGTGAATATTCGCACCACAGGGAATGAGAAGTCATCCTTCACTGTGGTTCTAGCTTTCCATGCTAACTTCCACCCATGGTGATATTCAAAAGGAAGACCTTGCCAAAAGAGACCTTTCCAGCCGGCGTCATCATAAAAGCTAACTCGAAGGGATGGATGGATGAAGAAAAGATGAGCGAGTGGTTAAGGGAAGTTTACGCGAAGAAGCCGGGTGGCTTTTTTCACACAGCTCCGAAGGCGAACACACCTTCACTAAGACGGGCAGACAGCGCCGGACGACATACGCCAACATTTGCCAGTGGATCGTAAATGCCTGGGCAGATATTTCGGTCACAACTGTGGTCCGAGCTTTCCGGAAGGCAGGATTCACAGAACAACAGCGACACTGACTCCGATGACTTCGACGAGACGGAACCGGCCATTTTGGATACCACGCTTGCGCAACTTTTCAATTCGGACACCGAAGACGAAGAATTCGAAGGATTTACGAATGAAGAATAACTTCAGAAGGTGAGCGCTATGTTTATTTTGTGTGTTGTGACATTAACGTTCGAGCAACATTATGTTGCTATTGCTCTACACCATTTTGAATTTTACTATGTTTGTGATTGCACATTTGCGTACATTTTGGGACAGAGTTGTTAGAACGCTGGTTTTCAATATATTATTAAAGTTTGACTGAACTATCTGACTGTTTTTTTGACATTCCCTTTAGCGCAGCGTAGGCGCGGCTTATAATCCGGGGCGGCTTATTGGTGGACAAAGTTATGAAATATGTAATTCATTGAAGGTGCGGCTAATAATCCGGTGCACCTTATAGTGCGGAAAATACGGTAACCGACTACGGAGCCTCGCTTACTGCATCCAAAAGCTGCGGCCAAACAAGAGAAAGATAACATCACAGTAGTGAGAAGTTCTCTCCTGGGCCATGAACTATCTTTGCAACATTAAACCCCAGCGGAGACGAGCGATTTGTCTACGTGAAGGCAAAACAGTCACTCTGACAGCTGAATATGCATCAGTCTGCGACAACACCCGGGGGACTCATTTGATAAGATCCGAAAAACGAGATTTGTGCGGTGTTAAGTAATATTATCATGACTTATAAGGACATATGGTGGGGGGGGGGGGGGGACATTGATCATGCAATGATTAAAATACGATTCAATCACGTCGCACCACAATGCCTCGCTTTACAGCTATCACACATTATATGTCATACCCCATAAATTCTCCATCTTAACAGAGTTACAGCGGGTGGATGTGACTTCTTCTTCTTTTTTTTCTTTTTTTATTTATCCCGGAGTGCATGGTTGAATGGATGGAAAGAGGAGATGGATTAGTGGGTGGACAGTCGGGATGGAGGACTACACTTGACTAAACTGGCTCTTATTTTGCTATTCAAGCAGAGCAACGTGCCAAGAAAGTGAGCGGTTAAAAAAAATAAAAAAATAAAAATAGAATCAAGTCGCTTCTATGTTGTCTGAGCGGTGAATGAAAGTGAAGTGGATCACCGTTGACAGCAAGGAAATTCAATCAATCAATCAATGTTTATTTATGTAGCCCTAAATCACAAATGTCTCAAAGGGCTGCACAAGCCACGACGACATCCTTGGTTCAGCGCCCACATAAGGGCAAGGAAAAACTCACAACCCAGTGGGACGTCGATGTGAATGAATGAGAAACCTTGGAGAGGACTGCAGATGTGGGTGACCCCCCCCCCCCCCCCCCCCCATCCCCTCCCCTCCGTTCTAGGGGTGACCGGATGCAATGGACGTCGAGTGGGTCTAGCATAATATTGTGAAAGTCCATAGTGGATCTAACATAATAGTGAGAGTCCAGTCCATAGTGGGGCCAGCAGGAGACCATCCCGAGCGGAGACGGGTCACCAGCGTAGAGATGTCCCCAACCGATGCACAGGCGAGCGGTCTACCCCGGGTCCCGACTCTGGCGGCTGTCCAAAGCTGAAAGAAACTATGATGTTGGCAATCGGGAGTTGCTGGCGGTGAAGCTCGCCTTGTAGGAATGGAGGCATTGGCTCGAGGGGGCCGAACACCCATTCATCGCCTGGACAGATCACAAGAACCTGGAATACATAAAGAAGGCTAAGAGACTCAACTCTCGCCAGGCCAGGTGGGCGCTTTTTTTTAATCGCTTTTCCGCAACATCAAGCCAGACGCCTTGTCACGATTATTCGACTCCGAGCTTGAGGTCAAGCAACCTGAGACCATCCTTCCACTGAACTGTGTGGTAGGAGCGGTAACTTGGCCAATAGAAACTGAGGTAAAGCAAGCTAACGGTGTGGCCCCGCCACCTAGTGTCACCTGCTTTCACTAATTATGTCTATAGCATTTAAGTTCATTGTTTTCAGTTTGTCGTTCTGACGACATCCCACATTTATGCTCTGCACATTCCTGACACTTTTTTCATGTCCATCGCTCATGCTGCTCCTTTTGTCCATGCTAAGTAAGTTTTGTTTATTAATGCCACAGTTAGTGTTTTTGTTTAATTGTTCATAGTTTCTGCCTTTGTGCAAGTATTTGTTTTCATAGCCAAGTTGTTTCTCCGCCCCCCTCCACAAGAGAGAGGGGGGCAGAGGAGAAAAGAAAAGAAACGGCAGATCAACTGGTCTAAAAAGGGGGTCTATTTAAAGGCTGGAGTATACAAATGAGTTTTAAGATGGGACTTAAACGCTTCTACTGAGGTAGCATCTCTAACTGTTACTGGGAGTGCATTCCATAGTACTGGAGCCCGAATAGAAAACGCTCTATAGCCGGCAGACTTTTTTTGGGCTCTGGGAATCACTAATAAGCCGGAGTTTCTTTGAACGCAGATTTCTTGCCGGGACATATGGTACAATACAATCGACAAGATAGGATGGAGCTAGACCGTTTAATATTTCATACGTAAGGAGTAAAACCTTAAAGTCACATCTTAAGTGCACAGGAAGCCAGTGCAGGTGAGCCAGTATAGGCGTAATATGATCAAACTTTCTTGTTCTTGACAAAAGTCTAGCAGACACATTTTGTACCAACTGTAATCTTTTAATGCTAGACATAGGGATTACCTCTCGAATCAAATTTCCAAAAAGACGGCGGCATACTTATCGACCGTGCACCGGTGTTAACTAAGATCCACCTTCACGTAAAATAACTGTGGTGGATGTTCGAGATCTTTTTTCAACGAGAGATGGATTTAATACCTCGCACAGCCCAGGTGGTCCCGTTGTGACAAAAAACCCACCGAGGGGACTTCAAATGAAGATGTTAGTGGCTGTTGTCCACTGACAGCGGCTTTTAGCTTAATCAGATAGCATAAGCACCATAAAAATGGATTGCAAATAACCTCCCTGGTAATAAATTATTGATGTTGTCTGGACCTGACGTGTAAACAGCACAATAACTCATCTGCACAGCAAAGTGCTGACAGTAGCTCCGAGTCTCACAGCGAGGTGTCAGTTTGCGAGCGACTTTCAAGCCGACTTATTATTTTCATCTTTGGAGGACTTCATCGCTGGCTTTTGTTGCCGTGCCTTCAAATTAACGGCAAAAACAAATCATGGAGCATAACGGTTTTGAAGTGGAATATTTCTCGAACAATAATCTAACAATCTAACAATAACCATCATCATCTTAAAACTCATTTGTATACGCTAGCCTTTAAATAGACCCCCCGTTTAGACCAGTTGATCTGCCGTCTTTTTTCTGCTCTGTCCCCACATCTGCGGTCCCCTCCAAGGTTTCTCATTGTATCCCATTGGGTTGAGTTCTTTCTTGCCCTGATGTGGGATCTGAGCCGATGATGTTGTTGTGGCTTGTGCAGCCATTTGAGACACTTGTGATTAAGTTAAGTTAAACTTAAGTTAAAGTTAAAGTTAAAGTACCAATGATTGTCACACACACACTAGGTGTGGTGAAATTTGTCCTCTACATTTGACCCATCACCCTTGATCACCCCCTGGGAAGTGAGGGGAGCAGTGGGCAGCAGTGGGCAGCAGCGGTGCCGCGCCCGGGAATAATTTTTGGTGATTTAACCCCCAATTCCAACCCTTGATGCTGAGTGCCAAACAGGGAGGTAATGGGTCCCATTTTTATAGTCTTTGGTATGACTTGGCCGGGGTTTGAACTCACAACCTACCGATCTAAGGGCGGACACTCTAACCACTTGGATTGATTGATTGATTGATTGATTGATTGATTGATTGATTGATTGATGCAAGGTCTACTTCGCTTTGGTACAAAATATCAATGTTAACGCACCATTCGAAAAAATGAACAATTAAGATCAAACAAAACAGCGCTGTTCATTTGTTAAAAGTTAAACAATAATTTACTCTCTTATGGAAGTATTATTGTAGCAAAATTATTTACACGTTTCTCAATCTGTGCGTGGGTAATCCAATTTGCATGTCTGTGTACTAGGGTTGTCTTGATACCAATATTTTGCTACCAGTACCAAAATGTATTTCGATACTTTTCTAAATAATTGGACCACAAAAAATAGCATTGTTGGCTTCATTTTAACAAAAAAAATCTTAGGGTACATTAAACATATGTTTCTTATTGCAATGTTGTACTTAAATACAATAGTGAACTTATTAGACAACTTTTCTTTTAGTAGTAAGTAAATAAATGGGTTGTACTTGTATAGCGCTTTTCTACCTTCAAGGTACTCAAAGCGCTTTGACACTACTTCCACATTTACCCATTCACACACACATTCACACACTGATGGAGGGAGCTGCCATGCAAGGCGCTAACCAGCACCCATCAGGAGCAAGGGTGAAGTGTCTTGCTCAGGACACAACGGACATGACGAGGTTGGTACTAGGTGGGGATTGAACCAGGGACCCTCGGGTCGCGCACGGCCACTCTTCCACTGCGCCACGCTGTCCCTAGTAAGTAAGTAAGTAAGTAAGTAAGTAAGTAAGTAAGTAAACAAACAAAGGCTCCTAATTAGTCTGCTGACGTATGCAGTAACATATTGTTTCATTTATCATTATATTATTTTGTCAACATTATGAGGGACAAGCTGTAATAATGGATTATTATTCTACTTGTTCATTTACTGTTAATATCTGCCTATTTTCTCTTTTAACATGTTCTATCTACACTTCTGTTAAAATGTTATAATCACTTATTCTTCTGCTGTTTGATACTATACATTAGTTTTGGATGATAACACAAATGTAGGTATCGATCCGATACCAAGTAGTTACAGGATCATACATTGGTCATATTCAAACTCCTCATGTGCCCAGGGACATATTTACTGAGTTTATAAACATAATATATAATAATATAATTTTGGAAAAATTATTTGATAATAGACTTCGTGGCTTCATTGAAAAACACACATTATTATCTGATTGTCAATATGGGTTCCGACAAAATAGGTCAACTTCATTAGCTTTAAGTGATCTAATAGAGAACATTACTAATGGTATCGAGAAAAACAAATTTGTTTTAGGAATTTTTATTGACCTGCAAAAGGCTTTCGATACCATTGATCACCAGATTTTGGTAAACAAACTGGAAAACTATGGCATAAGGGGAGTGGCAGGGAAATGGCTGAAGAGCTACTTGAATGAGAGACAGCAGATTGTTCAGATCGACCAACATCAATCTACACTCATGAACATAACCTGTGGAGTCCCCCAGGGGTCGATACTGGGACCCACACTATTTATAATGTATATCAATGAAATATGTAAAGTATCAACACTGCTGAAGTTCATCCTCTTTGCTGACGACACAACCATTACATGTGCAGGTGACGACGTTAAGCAACTTCTGGCCTCTGTAACTGAGGAGATGATCAAGTTAAAAACTTGGTTTAATACCAACAAATTGTCTCTCAATTTAAAGAAGACCAAAATCATGCTCTTTAGCAATCGCAAAAGTGAAATACCCATCAGGATTGTTATTGATGATACACCAATAGAATATGTTCAACAAAATTCATTCTTAGGAGTGGTAATAGATGAAAATATATCATGGAAGCCTCATATAAATTACCTGAGGACAAAAGTTGCTAAATGTGTTGGAATGATGAGGAGATCATGTCATTTATTGAACACCAATGCTCTGCTTTTATTGTATCATTCATTTATTATGTCATATCTAAACTATTGTGTTGAAGTCTGGGGAAATTGTTATAAATCCCATCTACAGCCTTTAGTCACTCTGCAGAAAAAGGCCATTAGGATTGTGTCCAATGTTCACTACTTACATCATTCAAATCCACTATTCATGGAGTTAAAGCAACTTAAACTGCACAATGTGGTCAATTTTAAAACTGCTCAAATTATGTTTAGGGCATCCCAAAACTCTCTACCATCCAATATACAAAACCTATTCCAGGATAGAGATGCTCATCATAGTTACAGTCTAAGAGGAAAGAACAAATTATATTTGCCTAAATTTAGAACAACTTTAAAATCAATGTGCATTTCAGTGCGTGGAGTCAGTCTGTGGAACAACTTAGGGGACGAGTTAAAAACCTGTTCTAACATGATTACATTTAAAAGACTGTTTAAAAAAGAAGTACTGAAGAAGTATGAGGAGGAAAGAGAGTGATGCCCTCAGCACAGAGCGATGGGAGAGAGGTGTATGGTCAGAGAGTGTTTGGGCCTGTGTGTGTGTGTATGTGTGTGTATGTGTGTGTGTGTGTGTGTGTTTTGTCTCGTCTTGTCTTGTTTTATAGTAACAGTGGTACTATTGTATTGTTAGTGTACAGGAGCTTTTCTTGTTTTTGTTTGTATAGTATTGTTCTTGTATTATATTGTTTATGTTAAATGTGGAATGAGTGAGAGGGGTTGGGATATTATAAGCATTTGCTTCATCCAACCCCTTTTCAAGCCTTGCATAAATGTCCCTGCCAAAATGTTTAAAAAAAAAAAGTGTGTTGTACTGTGCAGGTTTGAAATAAATAATTAAAATAAAATAAAAATAAAATATGAATAAAAAAATAAAAAATAAAAATATTTTGTGATGATAGAAAATATTGATGTAATCATAGTATCGACTAGATAGTTTATTTTACTTGATATCATTACAGTGGATGGCAGGTGTAGATCCACCCATGGTATGTGTTTACATTTGGGAGAGCTATCTTGTGTTAGCGGTGACACCGGTGAGCTATTGTATCCTCCTAAGGTGTGTAGTGAAGCATGTTAAGCTATTCCTCGTCCCGCAGGGATGATACTTGTAAGAAACGTACTTTATTTGTCGCCATGGAGGTGAGGATTAGTAATTTAGAAGTAGCTAAAACACTGTCGACTGCGGATTGATGTTAGCCGCTAGCCAGCTAGCCATGTCTTAAAGCACCTCTTCCTGAGGGCGTTCCAGTGTTATAACTTCACCTTTATCTTTAGTTTTTAAGCCAAAATGTGTCCGTTCTTCCTTTTCTGTCTACACACTGTGTCTGCTTGTAAGTACTCTGTGATTGTGCGCTGCCGGACATGCTCCTCTGCTTGTAACAACGTGACGACGCGCCGTTAAAAAAAAAAGGGAGCCGTGGGAAACCAGTACTTTTTAGAGGCGGTATAGTACCGAATATGATTACTGGTATAGCATACAACCCTACTGTGTACTAATGTGTGTGTCTGTATCTCGATTGTTTGTATGTAATCAGCGCCGAGTGTGCGTGTTTTAATTTTTTTGTCCTTATTGTGATTTGTCTGTGGGTAAAAACATATGTATGTTCTCAGACTTGGATCTATCTTTGTGAAAAAAAATAAGTGTGTGTTCGTAATCAGAATTATGTGAAGCAAGAACCTTGGATAGGCTGTCTATTTACTCCTAACTTTTGTTACATTTCTGCCTTGAAAGAGTACTGTGTGTGTGTAATACAATCTGTGTGCACATATCTAAATGTGTGTGATTGTAATACAATCTGTTTGTGTGGGTGCGTGTATGCAAATGTTGATATGTGTGAAGCAGTAAGCCTCGATTAGCTGTCTTTTTACACAACATTTTTTACACTTCTGCTGTGAAACATTTGTGCGTTTATATTTAGATTAGTGTGTGTAATAAAATCTGTGTTTTTGTGCATATGTAAATATGTCTGAAGCAGGAAGCCTCAATTGTCTTTTTTCACGTGACTTGTGCTGCATTCCTGCCATGAATAATGTGTGTGTTCGTATTCGGATTTTTGCGCATGTGTGTATTACAATCTGTGTGTGCTTATTTAGATCGGTGTGAAGCAGGAACCTTCGAATGGCTGTCTTTATACGCTTGACTTTTGCACCACTTTTGGCGTGACATTTTTATGTGTTCGTATTCAGATTTGTGTGCGCTTATCCAGATTTGTGTGCGTCTAATACAATCAGTGTGTGTGTGTGTGTGTGTGTGTGTGTGTGTGTGTGTGTGTGCAAATTTAGATATGTGTGAAACAGGAACCTTCGATTGGCTGTCTTTTTACGCTTGACTTTTGCTACCCCTTTGGCGTGAAATATTTGTGTGTTTGTATTCAGATTTGTGTACGCTTATCCAGATGTGTGTGCGTCTAATATAATCAGTGTGTGTGTGTGTGTGTGTATGTGTGTCTGTGTGTGTGTGTGTGTGTGTGTGTGTGTGTGTGTGTGTGTGTGTGTGTGTGTGTGTGTGTGTGTGTGTGTGTGTGTGCAAATTTAGATATGTGTGAAACAGGAACCTTCGATTGGCTGTCTTTTTCCGCTTGACTTTTGCTACACCTTTGACGTGAAATATTTGTGTTCGTATTCAGATTTGTGTGCGCTTATCCAGATGTGTGTGCGTCTCATACAATCAGTGTGTGTGTGTGTGTGCAAATTTAGATATGTGTGAAACAGGAAACTTCGATTGGCTGTCTTTTTACGCTTGACTTTTGCTACCCCTTTGGCGTGAAATATTTGTGTGTTTGTATTCAGATTTGTGTACGCTTATCCAGATGTGTGTGCGTCTAATATAATCAGTGTGTGTGTGTGTGTGTGTCTGTGTGTCTGTGTGTGTGTGTGTGTGTGTGTGTGTGTGTGTGTGTGTGTGTGTGTGTGTGTGTGTGTGTGTGTGTGTGTGCAAATTTAGATATGTGTGAAACAGGAACCTTCGATTGGCTGTCTTTTTCCGCTTGACTTTTGCTACACCTTTGACGTGAAATATTTGTGTTCGTATTCAGATTTGTGTGCGCTTATCCAGATGTGCGTGCGTCTCATACAATCAGTGTGTGTGTGTGTGCAAATTTAGATATGTGTGAAACAGGAAACTTCGATTGGCTGTCTTTTTCCGCTTGACTTTTGCTACACCTTTGGCGTGAAATATTTGTGTGTTCGTATTCAGATTTGTGTTCGCTTATCCAGATGTGTCTGCGTATAATACAATCAGTGTGTGTGTGTGTGTGTGTGTGTGTGTGTGTGTGTGTGTGTGTGTGTGTGTGTGTGTGTGTGTGTGTGTGTGTGCAAATTTAGATATGTGTGAAACAGGAACCTTCGATTGGCTGTCTTTTTCCGCTTGACTTTTGCTACACCTTTGGCGTGAAATATTTGTGTGTTTGTATTCAGATTTGTGTGCGCTTATCCAGATGTGTCTGCGTCTAATACAATCAGTGTGTGTGTGTGTGTGTGTGTGTGTGTGTGTGTGTGTGTGTGTGTGTGTGTGCAAATTTAGATATGTGTGAAACAGGAACCTTCGATTGGCTGTCTTTTTACGCTTGACTTTTGCTACACTTTTGGCGTGAAATTTTTGTGTGTTCGTATTTAGATTTGTGTGCACTTATCCAGATGTGTGTGCGTCTAATACAATCAGTGTGTGTGTGTGTGTGTGTGTGTGTGTGTGTGTGTGTGTGTGTGTGTGTGTGTGTGTGCGAATTTAGATATGTGTGAAACAGGAACCTTCGATTGGCTGTCTTTTTACGCTTGACTTTTGCTACACTTTTGGCGTGAAATATTTGTGTGTTCATATTCAGATTTGTGTGCACTTATCCAGATGTGTGTGTGTCTAATACAATCAGTGTGTGTCTGTGTGTGTGTGTGTGTGTGCAAATTTAGATATGTGTGAAACAGGAACCTTCGATTGGCTGTCTTTTTCCGCTTGACTTTTGCTACACTTTTGGCGTGAAATATTTGTGTGTTCGTATTCAGATTTGTGTGCACTTATCCAGATGTGTGTGCGTCTAATACAATCAGTGTGTGTGTGTGTGTGTGTGTGTGTGTGTGTGTGTGTGAAAATTTAGATATGTGTGAAACAGGAAGCCTGGATTGACTGTCTTTTTACACATGGCTTTTGCTACTCTTCTGCAGTGAAATATTTGTGTCCGTATTAGAGTTGTACGGTATACCGGTACTAGTATAGTATCGCGGTACTAATGAATCAAAAACGGTACTATACTCTGTTTGAAAAGTACCGGTTCCCAATTTTTTATATACCGTATTTTCCGCACCATAGGGCGCCCTGGGTTATAAGCCGCGCCTTCAATGAACGGCATATTTCAAAACTTTGTCCACCTATAAGACGCCCCGTGTTATAAGCTGCATCTAACTGCGCTAAAGGAATGTCAAAAAAACAGTCAGATAGGTCAGTCAAACTTTAATAATATATTAAAAACCAGCGTGATGTGGGCGCGCACGGAGTCGTATATCAACATGGACGGAGCTGCGTGAAAAAAGCCACCCGGCCTCTTCGCGTAAACTTACCTTAACCACTCGCTCATCTTTTCTTCATCCATCCCTTCGAGTTAGCTTTTATGATGACGCCGGCTGGAAAGGTCTCTTTTGGCAAGGTCTTCCTTTTGAATATCACCATGGGTGGAAGTTTCTGGCCATTAGCATGGCAAGCTAGAACCACAGTGAAGGATGACTTCTCATTCCCTGTGGTGCGAATATTCACCGTACGTGCTCCCATTGTATCCACAGTGCGGTTCACAGAAATATCAAAAGTCAGTGGAACCTCGTCCATGTTGATAATGTTCTCTGGCCGGATCTTTTTTTCAGCTATCTTGTTTTTACAATATGCACGGAAAGTAGCCAGCTTTTCTTGAAAGTCTTTAGGCAGTTGCTGTGAAATAGTAATCCGTGTGCGGATGGAGAGATTGCGTCTTTTCATGAACCGGATCCCTGTCGCTTAGTAGGAGCCATTTTGTGGTCTTTACAGATGTAAACACACAAAGGAAATGAAACGTACGGTAATATCCGCGCACTTCTTCTTCTTCTACGCGGGCGGGTGGTTGCTTACAGTAGAAGAAGAAGCGCTTCCTGTTCTATGGGGGCGGGTGCTTACCTTGGCGGTTGCTTGCGTAGAAGAAGAAGCACTTCCTCTTCTACGGGGAAAAAAGATGGCGGCTGTTTACCGTAGTTGCGAGACCGAAACTTTATGAAAATGAATCTTAATATTAATCCATATATAAAGCGCACCGGGTTATAAGGCGCACTGTCAGCTTTTGAGAAAATTTGTGGTTTTTAGGTGCGCCTTATAGTGCGGAAAATACGGTATATATAAAAAAATACATTTTTTTTTTTTACGGGCATGACGGCACGTCGTCACGCTGTGACATGCTTCACTACACACCGTAGGAGGATACAATAGCTCACAAGCTTCACCGCTAACAAAAAGTGGATCTACACCTGACATCCACTGTAATGATACCAAGTACAATACCGTACATAGTCGATACTACTATGATTACATCCATATTTTTTATCGTCACAAAATCTTTTTTCATTTTTTTTAATTCAGGAAATATGTCCCCGGACACATGAGGACTTTGAATATGACCATTGTATGATCCTGTAAGTTCTTGGTATCGGATCGATACCTACATTTGTGGAATCATCCGAAACTAATGTAAAATATCCAAAGAACAGAAGAGTAGGTGATTATTACATGTTTTAAAAGAGAAGGTAAGCAGATTTTAACAGTAAATGAACAAGTAGATTATTAATCCATTTTTACAGCTTGTCCCTCATAATGTTGACACAATAATAGAATGATAAATGACACAATATGTTACTGCATACGTCAGCAGACTAATTAGGAGCCTTTGTTTGTTTACTTACTACTAAAAGGCAAGTTCTCTCGTATGTTCACTATTGTATTTATTTATTCTGCGATTGCAATAAGAAACATATGTTTAATGTACCGTATTTTTTGTTAAAATAAAGCCAATAGTGCCATTTTTTGGTCCCCTTTATTAAGAAAAGTATCGAAATACATTTTGGTACCGGTACCAAAATATTGGTATCGGAACAACCCTAGTTCGTATTCAGATTTGTGTGTTCCATCACCTCCTGTCGTAGTTGCATGTTTTAGCAGCAACTTAGTTGTGAGAAGTATCTACTCACAACTATCTAAGTATTCACACAATTCTGATTGTTTTGTTTTTTCACACACAGATCGATCGAAATAGGGAAAGAGTTTTTTCTTCTTTTTTTTACCCACAGACAAATAATAATACAGACAGACAAATTGAATAACACACAGACACATTGAGATACAGACCCACAGTAGTGCATAGGCACATGAATTGATATACACAGGCACAGATTAAGAGACGTCTTTGCAAATATTTTTGCTGCATTAATACTTTCTGATATATCGCAGCACGCATGCGACTCCACGGGCCAAAGCGACGTGTAGCCTTTTGATTCGTACGTGGTCAGAGGTTGATTGAAAATGGCGCTGGAATAGTGGTAAAATGAATAAAGAACACCACACCTTTCAAAATGTCAAACTAGAAAACTGTAAGGGACGGCAGTGTGATGTCCAAACATAGCAAACACAGATTGGTCGTGCAAAACATTACTGGATAGAAAATAAGTATACACTGAAATGAAGGGCTGTGAAAACACATATTCATTTATTTAATCAATTAATTGATGCCAATAACAGATGCACTTTATGACAATCCACACAGCTGTTATGATGCTGAAAATAGCATAGCAAACAGGCAAAATGAGCCAAAGTGGATTTTTAATTTTTTTTATAAAATAACATTGACGGAACAGTCACCAAATCCATAGTGATTTGCCTAAAATAGTTTTGTTGATGTATCACGGAAGCTTAAGGGTCACAACTGCTTCACCCCGTAATGTGATGACGACTTTACAGGGGCAGTCAAAGATATTTTTTTGCAACCAAAATGGAATCTCACTTGGTGCAGAAAGTCACACAAATGAGATTATGACTAAAAACTAGAAAAGCGCCAACAGGCTATCCCTCAATAGTAAATAATTCCTCAAAAAAAAATCCTAAATCCTGTCAATTTTTTTAAATTGGGGGTTAAATCACCAAAAATGATTCCCGGGCTGCTGTCCACTGCTCCCCTCACCTCCCAGGCATACTTGCCAACCCTCCAAATTTTCCCGGGAGACTCCCGAATTTCATTGCCCCTCGCGAAAATCAATCAATCAATCAATTAATGTTTATTTATATAGCCCTAAATCACAAGTGTCTCAAAGGGCTGCACAAGCCACAATGACATCCTCGGTACAAAGCCCACATAAGGGCAAGGAAAAACTCACCCCAGTGGGACGTCGATGTGAATGACTATGAGAAACCTTGGAGAGGACCGCATATGTGGGTAACCCCCCCACCCCCCCCCCTAGGGGAGACCGAATGCAATGGATGTCGAGTGGGTCTGACATAATATTGTGAGAGTCCAGTCCATAGTGGATCCAACATAATAGTAAGAGTCCAGTCCATAGTGGGGCCAGCAGGACACCATCCCGAGCGGAGACGGGTCAACAGCGCAGAGATGTTCCCAGCCGATGCACAGGCGAGCGGTCCACCCCGGGTCCCGACTCTGGACAGCCAGCACTTCATCCATGGCCACCGGACCTGTGTCCCCCCCCCCCCCCCCCACAAGGAAGAGGGGAGCAGAGGACAAAAGAAAAGAAACGGCAGATCAACTGGTCTAAAAGGGGGGCTATTTATAGGCTAGAGTATACAAATGAGTTTTAAGATGGGACTTAAATGCTTCTACTGAGGTAGCATCTCTAATTGTTACCGGGAGGGCATTCCATAGTACTGGAGCCCGAATAGAAAACACTCTATAGCCCGCAGACTTTTTTTGGGCTCTGGGAATCACTAATAAGCTGGAGTTCTTTGAACGCAGATTTCTTGCCGGGACATATGGTACAATACAATCGACAAGATATCTCCCGGGGCAACCATTCACCCTAATTTCTCCCGATTTCCACCCGGACAACAATATTGGGGGCGTGCCTTAAAAGCACTGCCTTTAGTATCCTCTCCCACCTGAAAAGGAGACTATTATATATGTCTCCGTTATCCATAGGTTTATCTATAACAGTGGTTCTTAACCTTGTTGGAGATACCGAACCCCACCAGTTTCATACGCGCATTCACCGAACCCTTCTTTAGTGAAAAATATATATATATTTTTTTTTCAAATTCTGGTGCACAAAATTAACCGTGCATCAACATCACCTTGTTCAAAGAACAAAACCTACACAGTGCATGAACTCACAACAAATTACACACATGCAAATCAGTCTGACTTCTGCTGTTGCCGTATCCATAAAGCCGATAGGGAGAAGTTTTTATTCACACGATGAGTCGGGTGTGTCTTGACATCCGCGGCGGAGGCTCCGTCGAACCCCTGATGCTGACTCACCGAACCCCTAGGGTTGGATCGAACCCAGGTTAAGAACCACTGATCCATAACCCATAAAGTAGGCAGGCACAGAGCTGTTTCTCAGCGTGTGTTTATTCTCAGCGTGTGTTAATACACTGACACACAACATCCGGATTCCCATCATGCATTGCTTCAAAACTATGGCAAGTAGTAATGTCCAAAAACATAACAGAGACAAAGCAGAAGAACGAAGAAGAGACATGGCGACGACGAGTAAGAAGAAGAAGTACGCTTGCAAGTTCCAAAATGATTGGAAAAAAAACATTTCAGTTCATCCAGGACAGCTCGAAGGGGAATGGGTATGCTGCTTGCAAATTTTGTAGATCAGACTTCTCCATTGAACACGGTGGCCAAACGGATATACTCATTCATGAACTGATTATTTATATATATATATATATATATATATATATACATATATATATATATATATATATATATATATATATATATATATATATATATATATATATATATATATATATATATATATGAGAAACACTTGAAAATATATACACCCCCCGCTACCCACCCCCACCCCCAACCCCCACCTCAACACCCCCACCATCTCCCAAATTCGAAAGTCTCAAGGTTGGCAAGTATGCTCCCAGGGGGTGATCAAGGTGATGGGTCAAATGCAGAGAATAATTTTGCCACACCTAGTGTGTGTGTGACAGTCATTGATACTTGAACTTTAATTATCTGGATCACCCCCTAAAAGTACTCTTGTGTCTCGTATCCTGTTTCTCACCTTTCTTGCAAATGCGGCCATAACTTTTTGAGATATGTTGCCACTGCCAATGAATGGTCTATTTTTGATCTTGTTTCATGTATAAGGCGCAATAAAGGAGTCGTATTTTTTTATTTTTTTTCTAAATGGAAAACACCATCTCGTGGTCTACATTAGGGGTGTGGGAAAAAATTGTTTGGAATTCAAATTGTGATTCTCACGTTGTACGATTCAGTATCAATTCTCATTTTTCAAAAATCGATTTTTATTTAAAAAAACATTTTTTTTTAATTTTTAAAATTATTTTTATTAATCAATCCAACAAAACAAGACACAACAATACCATAACAATGCAATCCAATTCCAAAACCAAACCCGACCCAGCAACACTCAGAACTGCAATAAACAGAGCAATTGAGAGGAGACACAAACACGACCCAGAACAGTCCAAAAGTAGTGAAACATAAATGAATATTAAATGTAGACTTAGCCTTCCTTTTTATTGTCATTCAAATTTGAACTTTACAGTACAGATAAGAACGGAATTTCGTTACATAAACTCATGGTAGTGCAGGATTAAAAAGCAATAAGGTGCATATATAAATAAAAAAATATATATAAATAATATATATATATATATATATATATATATATATATATATATATAAATATATATATATATATATATATATATATATATATATATATATATATATATATATATATATATATATATATATAATATATATCATTATATATAAATAAATAAATAGATTACTGTACAGATAAATATATTGCACTTTTTCACATGCGTCCACGTTTATGGATGTATGTTATATTGTCTTTTTTATTCCAGCGAGTTAATCCATTTTGGGGGGAGTTGAAGGGATAATTTAATTTAATTATGATGTGTTCAAGAGTCTTATTATTATCAACAACAGCATCAATATTAGTAACAATTTCAACATAGCAGTGATTAAAAATCCCTCGTTGACATTATCATTAGACATTAAAAAAAAAAAAAAAAAAAAAAAGAACAATAAATGGTAAATGGGTTGTACTTGTATAACGCTTTGACACTATTTCCACATTCACCCAATAGTGTCACAGTGGCTTACACTTGCATCCCATCTCATAAGCTTGACAACACACTGTGTCCAATATTTTCACAAAGATAAAATAAATAATATTTTTGGTACATTTAATAGTTAAAACAAATTTACATTATTGCAATCAGTTGATAAAACATTGTCCTAAACTACTACTCTGCTTCCATGTCAGCAGACTGGGGTAGATCCTGCTGAAATCCTATGTATTGAATGAATAGAGAATTGTTTTGAATCGGACAAATATTGTTTTTGAATCGAAAATCGCGTTGAATCAAAAAGATCGATTTATAATCGAATCGTGACCCCAAGAATCGATATTGAATCGAATCTTGGGAAACCCAAAGATTCACTGCCCCAGTTTACATGTCAAAATGTTGCACGAATCATCTTCAAGCCGCATTCTGAAAGTTGCTTCCGGATGCACTGTTTTGTGGGCGGTCTTATTTACGTGACTCACCTTTGACAGCGTCTTTTGTCCGTCATCTTTGTTGTAGCGGTGTCGCGTGCAAGGATGGGGGTGAAAGAAGTGTCAAAGATGGAGCTAACTGTTTCTATGACATTCAGAATTTACTTAACCCTTGTGTGGTGTTCATATTGTTGTTACTCAGCCAGTGTTTGTGGGTCTGATGGACCCACAATGCCTCACAATTGAACACTTTTATGTTAAAATACTGAACAGATGTTTACCTTATCCCAAAAATCATCTGTAATGAAGTGCTTCGAGAGGCTGGTAAAGGAATACATTGTCTCCAGACTTTCCCCCACATTCGACCCATACCAGTTTGCTTATCGCCTTAACCGCTCCACAGAGGACGCCATCTCCTCAGCACTCCACCTGAGCTTAGAACATCTGGAAGGAAAGGACACACATGTGCGGATGTTGTTTCTGGACTTCAGCTCGGCGTTCAACACCATTATCCCGCAGCACTTGGTGAGCAAACTGGAGCCCCTTGGATTCAGTACCCCCCTTTGCAACTGGCTGCTTGACTTCCTCACAGACAGACCCCAATCTGTGAGAGTGGGCGACAACACCTCTAGTGACATCTCCCTGAGCACCGGCTCACCCCAGGGCTGCGTCCTGAGTCCACTGCTGTTCACGTTGATGACTCATGACTGCTGCGCCAGGTCCACTACTAACCACATTGTGAAGTACTTAACAGTAGTGGGCCTCATCCGTGACAACAACGACATGGACTACAGGGAGGAGGTGAAACATCTGGTTGACTGGTGCAGAACCAACAACCTGGTCCTGAATGTCAACAAGACCAAGGAGATCATCGTCGACTTCAAGAAGCACCAGTCCAGCCACGCTCCACTCTTCATCAACGGCACAGCGGTGGAGATAGTAAGCAGGACCAAGTTCCTGGGGGTGCAGATCACTGACAATATAACCTGGTCCCTACACACTGGAGCTCTTGTAAAAAGAGCTCAGCAGTGCATGCACTTTTTGCGTCGGATGAAAAGAGCACAGCTCTCTCCCCCCATTCTCACCACATTCTACAGAGGCACTATAGAGAGCCTGCTGACCAACAGCATCTCTGTCTGGACTGGAGCCTGCAGTGCCTCAGACTGGAAGTCTCTGCAGAGAGTGGTGAGGACGGCGGAAAAGATCATCAGGACTCCTCTTCCTCCTATCCAGGAGATCGCAAAAAGCGGCTGCCTGACCAGGGCTCAGAAAATCTGCAGAGACTCCTCCCACCCTCGCAAGGACTGTTTTCACTGCTGGACTCTCGAAAGAGGTTCCGCAGCCTCTGTAGCAGAACCTCCAGGTTCTGTAACAGCTTCTTCCCTCAAGCCGTAAGACTCTTGAACGCATCATAATAATCCCCTCAATTCCCTCCCAAAATTGGATTAACTCGCTGGAATATAAAGACAATATAACATACATCCATAAATGTGGATGCATATGCAAACGTGTAATATATTTATCTGTACAGTAATCTATTTATTTATTTATATCTGCACCTTATTGCTCTTTTATCCTGCACTACCATGAGCTAATGCAACAAAATGTTGTTCTTATCTGTACTGTAAAGTTAAAATTTTAATGACAATAAAAAGTAAGTCTAAGTCTAAGTCTAAGACCCACAAACACTGGCTGAGTAACAACAATATGAACGTTGCATGGAAATTTCTCTGCCAGTTTCTGCATCCCACAGGGATTCTTATTTTGTGTTTCTGCACCTGCGGTTCCCACACAAGGTTGAAACATTGTTTGTCAACAATGTCTGCTCTCATTTTCTTGCACATTTGACTCTCTGATGTTCTGTGTACCTACACTCTGTCCACCTCCTGTCTAGGCCTGCTGTGTTAGTGTGTGTGTGTGTGTGTGTGTGTGTGTGTGTGTGTGTGTGTGTGTGTGTGTGTGTGTGTGTGTGTGTGTGCGTGTGTGTGTATGAGTGTGTGTGTGGTACACAAAGCATAATTTTCCACACTCCTATTAGCCCCGGGTCCATTGGACCCGGACATCTTATATGTAATATAAATGTGTAGGGGGGTGTATGCTGTGTTTATTAAATATTTATTCTGCTATATATGTTCTTCACAAAAAATGAGCCAAAGCCAGTGAGTCTCAGTTTGAAAAATTAATTAATTGTATCATTTTTCTTTTAATAAAATTCGAATACGGGTCCACAGTCCTGAACACCACACCGGGGTTAAATCAGTAATGGAGCAGCATCTCCTCACCGGTGGCTCACTAGTGCAAAAACAACACCAGAAATGTGTCCCGTGAAAAACCGTCCGACCGGAACTCTCTAATAACTAAAGTTTCGTGGGGGAATAATGTAAACCCATTACACCGGTATGTTTTAGCGCTTCCATTGGGGGTCGACTGACAGATACTGTACAAGTCAGAACTTTACACAATGAGAAATGGCAACAGCGGAGAATGAATGTCCCATAACAAGAAAATAGAGAAAAAGAAGAAGCTTATGTACTACAGTTTCGGCACAGACAACAAAGGCGGACACGTGTATTTTTTCAGGACTTATGCAGATCCCAAATACAGATCAGCAGGTACCAGAAGGTAAGAAAAGTTTATTTTGCATAATATTGCAAAACAAAATGCCAGATAATATGTCTTACCTTATACACACACCATAATAATACTTAAAGCACAATACAATCCATCAAGCGGTGCGGCATCATAGCTTACCAAAGTCATATTAAAACATGTTGATAGATTTTTGAGCGCCGTAGGTAATGTTCTATACTTTCAATGAAACATATAAAATGTTGGTGTTGTTTACTTGAGTCATATTGCAGTCTACATGTATCTCTTATGTTTGACTGGTCACACGTATCATTACACCATCCATCCATCCATCCATTTTCTACCGCTTATTCCCTTCGGGGTCGCGGGGGGCGCTGAAGCCTATCTCAGCTACAATCGGGCGGATCATTACACCATGTGCCAAATAAAATAGCTTTGAGGTCGGTAAGCAAAACCAAAATAATTCCATACATTAGGTGTAGCCGAGCTAAATTTTATTCTATTTTATTTTAATTTTGGTCATTTATTCACATCATTTTTTGTGGTGAACTTCCCCAAAAGTGTTTCTCATTGTAAATAGGTTCCACTCTATTATTTTCCATTACATACCTTTTTGTTTCCCTGGGGGGTGATTTGGCGTTGCACCTTTGTGACCAGCTTCAGTGAGCACTGACGCTCGGAGCTGGTAAGTCACGTTTATGTCTCTCTCCCTTTTTTTTTTTTTTTTTTTTTATAAACTTTTTGGTTGTCGTTCTTAAAAGTGTTTTGTGGGAATGCGCACTGTCCTGTGACTTGTTGGTGGGCATGCGTGTTGAATTCCTGAATGTTGGTTGTTGAATTGTTGAAAGAAAAATACTTTTGTATGCTAAATGATGTGTGGATTAGCCTATTGCTAGCGGCAGTTGTTGCGGGGTTTCCTGGTCTCGCAAGTTCACGCACGGGTCAGGGGCTCTGTTGTGTGTCTGTGTGGACATATTGTGTGCCGCTCTAGCATTAATATGAGTGTGTATTATTTTCTTCTTTATTTTTTAGTGGAGAGAGATCCTTTTTGCCGTGGACTGTGTGTGACGCCCCGTTGTTTTTGTTTCTGTTCAAAAAAGGTATGTATGTTATGAGGTATTTTTGACATAGTTTATTGTATAAAAAATATAAAAAGAGTCGATGTTGGTGGGAAAGATGAGGTGTATTACTGCACATTTTAAGGATCATTTTTCTTAATATATATTGTTATTTGCTGAAGTATATATTTTATATACTGTGTTTTATTTAATTAATTTAATTGAGACTATGTTATGCTTTATTTACCTTTTCATTATTATTATTATTACTATTTTAGTTATTATTATTATTATTATTTCCACATTAAGAATACATAATTGAATAGAGTGAGCACTGACGCTCGGAGCTGTGGAGAGAGATCCTTTTTGTCGTGGACTGTGTGTGACGCCCCGTTGTTTTTGTTTCTATTCAAAAAAAGGTGAATAAACCCTCCATGATTCAACTCCTGTGTGTGCGCCTCACTACAAGATACACAACGCAGATCAGCGACTGTTACATAGGCGCACCGGGTTATACGTCGCAGGGTCGAGTTTTGAGTTTTTTTTTTTTAAATGCGCTTTATAGTCTGAAAACTATGGTAATTAAATTTCCAAGTCCGTGCGTTTAGTTTTGTTCATCTGCCACAGACTCAGCGCTTCGGATCGTTTGTTCGACAGTGGAACAAACGGAGTGAATCATCCACTCTCTTTGTCTCTGTGGGCATACATACACACACAACAAAGTTCAGCCTCGTAACATAATGGAAAGGTAACATAAATACAAATAACTCCCAAAATGTATGCAGTTGTTCCTTACCCAATTTCTGACATTTCTTGAAAGTTCAATCAAAATCCACCAATGGTAAATGGGTTATACTTTTATAGCACTTTTCTACCTTCAAGGTACTCAAAGCGCTTTGACACTATTTCCACATTCACCCATTCACACACACGTTCACACACTGATGGCGGGAGCTGCCATGCAAGGCGCTAACCACAACCCATCAGGAGCAAGGGTGAAGTGTCTTGCTCAACGACACAACGGACGTGACTAGGTTGGTAGAAGCTGGTGATCGAACCAGGAACCCTCAGGTTGCTGGCACGGCCACTCTCCAACCGCACCACGCCGACCCCCCCCCCCCCGCAATAACCTTTTGAGTTACGCTAAGTATACTAACAGACAAAAGCGATTGCACATACTTTACCTCCTGGCTGAAGTAACAGGAAGGCAGACCGACAAAGAAGCACGAAAGCTAGGAAACTCGCCAAAATAATGTGCACATGGAGGTGTAAAGCAAGACAAAATATACGAGGTAACAGTGGCAGGCCATGCGTTTCTCACCTAGGCCTTCAGTGATGTCCTACTTAGTCCGACTTCACCTCTCAAAATACCTTAATTTATGTCACCACATGGACACGGCTAGAGATACCATACAGAAACCCACTTGCGCACTACGGCATATTGAAACCCTTCAACAGTGTACAAAAGGGTCCCCATCCATTTTTTACCACTTGTCCCTTTTGGGGTCGTGGGGGGTGCTGGAGCATATCTCAGCTGCATTCGGGTGGGAGGCGGGGTACACCCTGGACGAGTCACCACCTCATCGCAGGGCCAACATAGATAGACAGACAACATTCACACTCACATTCACACAACATCCATCCATCCATCCATCTTCTTCCGCTTATCCGAGGTCAGGTCGCGGGGGCAGCAGCTTAAGCAGGGAAGCCCAGACTTCCCTCTCCCCAGCCACTTCGTCCAGCTCCTCCCGGGAGATCCCGAGGCGTTCCCAGGCCAGCCGGGAGATTTAGTCTTCCCAGCGTGTCCTGGGTCTTCCCCGTGGCCTCCTACCGGTCGGACGTGCCCGAAACACCTTTCTAGGGAGGCGTTCGGGTGGCATCCTGACCAGATGCCCGAACCACCTCATCTGGCTCCTCTCAATGTGGAGGAGCAGCGGCTTTACTTTGAGCTCCCCCCGAATGACAGAGCTTCTCACCCTATCTCTAAGGGAGAGCCCCGCCACTCGGCGGAGGAAACTCATTTCGGCCGCTTGTACCCGTGATCTTGTCCTTTCGGTCATGACCCAAAGCTCATGACCATAGGTGAGGATGGGAACGTAGATCGACCGGTAAATCGAGAGCTTTGCCTTCCGGCTCAGCTCCTTCTTCACCACAACGGATCGATACAGCGTCCGCATTACTGAAGATGCCGCACCGATCCGCCTGTCGACCTCACGATCCACTCTTCCCCCACTCGTGAACAAGACTCCGAGGTACTTGAACTCCTCCACTTGGGGCAAGATCTCCTCCCCAACCCGGAGATGGCACTCCACCCTTTTCCGGGAGGGAACCATGGACTCGGACTTGGAGGTGCTGATTCCCATCCCAGTCGCTTCACACTCGGCTGCGAACCGATCCAGCGAGAGCTGAAGATCTTGGCCAGAGGAAGCCATCAGGACCACATCATCTGCAAATAGCAGAGACCTAATCCTGCAGCCACCAAACCAGATCCCCTCAACGCCCTGACTGCGTCTAGAAATTCTGTCCATAAAGGTTATGAACAGAATCGGTGACAAAGGGCAGCCTTGGCGGAGTCCAACCCTCACTGGAAACGTGTCCGACTTACTGCCGGCAATGCGGTCCAAGCTCTGGCACTGATTATACAGGGAGCGAACTGCCACAATAAGACAGTCCGTTACCCCATACTCTCTGAGCACTCCCCACAGGACTTCCCGGGGTACACGGTCGGATGCCTTCTCCAAGTCCACAAAGCACATGTAGACTGGTTGGGCAAACTCCCATGCACCCTCAAGGACCCTGCCGAGAGTATAGAGCTGGTCCACAGTTCCACGACCAGGACGAAAACCACACTGTTCCTCCTGAATCCGAGGTTCGACTATCCGGCGTAGCCTCCTCTCCAGTACACCTGAATAGACCTTACCGGGAAGGCTGAGGAGTGTGATCCCACGATAGTTGGAACACACCCTCCGGTTCCCCTTCTTAAAGAGAGGAACCACCACCCCGGTCTGCCAATCCAGAGGTACCGCCCCCGATGTCCACGCGATGTTGCAGAGTCTTGTCAACCAAGACAGCCCCACAACATCCAGAGCCTTAAAGAACTCCGGGCGGATCTCATCCACCCCCGTGGCCTAGCCACCGAGGAGCTTTTTAACAACCTCGGCAACCTCAGCCCCAGAAATAGGAGAGCCCACCACAGATTCCCCAGGCCCTGCTTCCTCATAGGAAGACGTGCTGGTAGGATTGAGGAGGTCTTCGAAGTATTCCCTCCACCGATCCACAACTTCCGCAGTCGAGGTTAGCAGAGCACCATCCCCACCATACACGGTGTTGACACTGACCTGCTTCCCCTTCCTGAGGCGGCGGATGGTGGTCCAGAATTGCTTCGAAGCCGTCCGGAAGTCTTTTTCCATGGCCTCCCCGAACTCCTCCCATGTCCGAGTTTTTGCCTCTGCGACCGCTGAAGCCGCACACCGCTTGGCCTGTCGGTACCTGTCTGCTGCCTCAGGAGTCCCATGAGCCAAAAGAACCCGATAGGACTCCTTCTTCAGCCTGACGGCATCCCTCACCGCCGGCGTCCACCAACGGGTTCTAGGATTACCGCCACGACAGGCACCAACTACCTTGCGGCCACAGCTCCAATCGGCCGCCTCGACAACAGAGGTACGGAACATCGTCCACTCGGACTCAATGTCCAGCACCTCCCTCGTGACATGTTCAAAGTTCTTCCGGAGGTGGGAATTGAAACTCTCTCTGACAGGAGACTCCGCCAGGCGTTCCCAGCAAACCCTCACAATGCGTTTGGGCCTGCCAGGTCTGTCCGGCATCCTCCCCCACCATCGCAGCCAACTCACCACCAGGTGGTGATCAGTAGAAAACTCCGCCCCTCTCTTCACCCGAGTGTCCAAAACATGAGACCGCAAATCCGATGACACAACTACAAAGTCGATCATGGAAATGCGGCCTAGGGTGTCCTGGTGCCAAGTGCACATATGGACACCCTTATGTTTGAACATGGTGTTTGTTATCGACAATCTGTGACGAGCACAAAAGTCCAATAACAGAACACCACTCGGGTTCAGATCCGGGCAGCCATTCTTCCCAATCACACCTCTCCAGGTTTCACTGTCGCTGCCAACATGAGCGTTGAAGTCCCCCAGTAGAACGAGGGAATCACCCGGGGGAGCACTCTCCAGTACTCCCTCGAGTGAATCCAAAAAGGGTGGGTACTCTGAGCTGCCGTTTGGCGCGTAAACGCAAACAACAGTCAGGACCCGTCCCCCCAACCGAAGGCGGAGGGAAGCTACCCTCTCGTCCACCGGGTTGAACTCCAATGTGCAGGCTTTGAGCCTAGGGGCAACAAGAATTGCCACCCCAGCCCGTCGCCTCTCACTGCTGGCAACGCCAGAGTGGAAGAGAGTCCAGCCCCTCTAAAGAGAAGTGGTTCCAGAGCCCTTGCTCTGCGTCGAAGTGAGTCCGACTATATCTAGCCGGAACTTCTCCACCTCACGCACTAGCTCAGGCTCCTTCCCCCCCAGCGAAGTGACGTTCCACGTCCCAAGAGCCAGCTTATGTAGCCGAGGATCGGACCGCCAAGCGCCCTGCCCTCGGCTTCCGCCCAGCTCACACTGCACCCGACCTCTATGGCCCCTGCTATGGGTGGTGAGCCCATTGGAGGGGGGACCCACGTTGCCTCTTCGGGCTGTGCCCGGCCGGGCCCCATGGGGACAGGCCCGGCCACCAGGCGCTCGCCATCGTGCCCCACCTCCGGGCCTGGCTCCAGAGGGGGGCCCCGGTGACCCGCGTCCGGGCGAGGGAAATCTGGGTCCTTTGTGTTTGTTCTTCATCGAGGTCTTCGAGCTGCTCTTTGTCAGATCCCTCACCTAGGACCAGTTTGCCTTGGGAGACCCTACCAGGGGGCATAGAAACCCCCGGACAACATAGCTCCTAGGATCATTGGGACACGCAAACTCCTGTACCACGGTAAGGTGGCAGCTCAGAGAGGAGACATTCACACAGTTGGCCCAATTTTAGTGTTGCCAATCAACATATCCCCAGGTGCATGTCTTTGGCGGTGGGAGGAAGCCGGAATACCCGGAGGGAACCCACGCAGAAAGATCCCAATCCGGGGATTGAACTCAGGACTACTAACACTGCAAAAAGTCAGTGTTCAAAAACAAGAAAAGAAAAAAAAACTAAAATCCCAAATTTTTGTATATTTTTTTAACTAAGCAAAATTATCTGCCAATAGAAAAAAGAACATTTGGCTGTCAAGACTTTCCAAAACAAGTAAAATTAGCTAACCTCAATGATGAACCCAAAAATACCATAAAATAAGTATATTCTCACTAATAACAAGTGCATTTTTCTTTATAGAAAAAAAAGAGACCTTTTTGCTCAATATGTTGAAAAATATTCTTAAATTAAGTAAATGCTAGTGCCATTATCTTGACATAATGATATGCGCTCGGCATTACATTTTCTTGAAACCAGCAAACTTATACTAAATCTAATTTATTGTTCTTAATGGAAAGGCAACAAGGCAACCGCTTGTTACTCTTGGGGTCTCAGCCGCTCAGGCAAATCATATGGTCTAAAAATGCATTTTTCCATCGATAACATGACATCATCACGCCAAGTGTGTGCTCTTTCAGTCAATTAGTGCGCATATATACAGCCTGGCCCCCGGACAAAAAATTTTTAATTGTAATTTTGAGGAATTTATCTGAATGTGCATAATCTATTTCTGTTCAAATTTGTTTGAAATGTAAAATGTTAAATGTTTAAATATTAACTGTCAGTTTACTGTACTGTGCCAACTGTACTCCTTACCATATGAGTATGTATTTTCTATTGTTTCATTGAAAATAAAACAGTAAAGTCCATTTGGCTGTCATCTGTTTTAATTATGAGACACAATTGTGTCAGAGTCATGATTTTTTATTTCATTCTTCAAATAAGAAATTATTACTTGAAAAAAGCAGTTTTATACTTGTGAGTGTTGATGACACAGCTTTGCAACAGTTGATATTCTAGTTTCAAGCATGTTTTACTCAATATAGGCCATAAAATCTCAGCAACAAGCTGTAATATCTTACTGAAATAATTTAGGACCAAAACACTTAAAACAAGTAAAATACTCTAACATAAAATCTGCTTAGTGAGAAGAATGATCTTATCAGACAGAAAATAAGCAAATATCACCCTTATTTCAGATATTTAACCTTACCTAGATTTACATTTTTGCAGTGCAGGACCTTCGTATTGTGAGGCACATGAACTCGTCTCACAAGATGTAGTTTCTCTTAAGTACCCTCCTTGAAAATTGCCTTGCAAATGTATATCTGCCACCTAATCAACATTTTGCTCTCTTTTTTTGTGAGTACCGGTGAGTTTTCTGTGGCTTTCTATGGCCGTACTTGCCAACCCTTCCGATTTTCCCGGGAGACTCCCGAATTTCAGTGCCCCTCCCGAAAATCTCCGGGGGCAACTATTATCCCAAATTTCTCCCGATTTCCACCGGGACAACAATATTGGGGGCGTGCCTTAAAGACACTGTCTTTAGTGTCCTCTCTCACCTGAAACATTCACCCTTTAACAGCCACATGTTGTCCAGGCGTCCGCTTTTCCTCCATATAAACAGCGTACCAGGCCAGTCATATAATGATATAGCGTTGGACGGGTTTATCAATGGTCTTTACTCGAAGATGTCAAGAAATGCTGACACGTTGTATGATCTTTTAACTGGTTTACTGATAACGCAAGGCATACTTGGTCAATAGCCATACAGGTCACACTGACGGTGGCCGTATAAACAACTTTGACACTGTTACAAATATGCGCCACACTGTGAACCCACACCAAACAAGAATGACAAACACATTTCGGGAGAACATCTGCACCGTAACACAACATAAACACAACAAAACAAATACCCAGAATCCCTTGCAGCACTAACTCTTCCGGGACGCTACAATAACATCCACGGCTTTTGGAGCTCAGTGCACAACTGCACACACAGCAAGAAGGAGATGAAGCAGAAGAACGAAGAAAAGAGAGAAAAGTTCGAAGGGGAAGGGGTATGCTGCCTGCACCTCAACCCCGTCCCCCCAACCCCGCATCCGCAACCACACCCCCCCAACATGGTGAAATGATAAGTGTGACCAGTAGATGGCAGTCAAATATAAGAGATACATGTAGACTGCAATGTGACTCAAGTAAACAACACCAACATTTTATATGTTCCATTGGAAAGTATAGAACATTACACACGGCACTCAAAAATCTATCAACATGGTTTAGTACCACTTTGGTAAGCTATGATGCCGCAGCACAAGATGGATTGTACTGTGCTTCAACATACGAGTATTATTATGGTGTGTGTATAGGGTAAGATATATTATCTGGTGTTTTGTTTCGCAATATAATTCAAAAGCAACTTTTCTGACCTTCTGGTACCTGCTGATCTGTATTTGGGATCTGCATAAGTCCTGAAAAATTGCACACATCCGCCTTTGTAGTCCGTAGTCGATAAGCTTTTTCTTTTTCTCTATCTTCTTGTTATGGGCAGTGTTGGGACAAAAGCGTTATGCGTTACAAAGTAACGCGTTACTGTAGCGCCGTTATTTTTGTCGGTAGCTAGTAGTCTAACGCGTTATTTCTTATATTCAGTAACTCAGTCACCGTTACTACATGATTACTGCGTTATTTTACGTAATTTTTTATATAGTATCGGCTAGAAACAGAAGATCTGAATGTGTTTTATTGGAGAGCTGCAGTGTTGTCCTTCTGATTCTTCCTGTCTCTCAAGCCGGAGAAGAGAGAAGCGCGCTGTGTGTGGGTGGAGGCGGGGCGTGGCGTGTCTGTGTTTACTAACAAGACATCATGGCAGAGCCAAAGTCGAGTTTCTTAACATGGAGATATTCTCACTACTTTTCTTTTGTCGAGCACAAAGAAAATAACATTTTAGTTAAAACCCAACACTTATGGGACTTTCATTCTCTGCTGTGGCTATTTGTAATATAAAGTAGTGTATAACATACCGATGTAGTGAGTTTACATTATTCACCGAAGGAACTTTAGTTATTAGAAAGTTCCGGTCGGACGTTTTTTTAAGGGACATATTTCCGGCGGATGAGGAGATGCTGCTCCGTTATTGATTTAAGTAAAGTCTGAGTGTCATTCAAACAGTTAGCTCCATCTTTTGACACTTCTTCCACTCTCGTCCGTGCACGCTACACCGCTACAACAAAGATGACGGGGAGAAGACGTTGCCAAAGGTGAGCCACGTAAATAAGACCCGCCCACAAAACGGCGATTTCTGAAGTAACTGACAGAAAGCGGCTTGAAGATGGTCTGTAAAACATAATCTATGCAACATTTTGATCAAAGAGCCAACATTACATGTTATGTAGACCACAAGTTTTCAAGTTTATATATGAAAAAAGCTCGAAAATAGACCATTCATCGGCAGTGCACCTTATAACACGGTGTGCCCTATGGTCCGGAAAATACAGTATTGAATATGACTGCAGTCTTAACAATCGAGTCGCGTTCATTCGACCTAGACGTCATAAAATTAGTTGACTAAATAGTTGACAAATGAGCAGAAAACAGGCAAAAATAATGTTTTAGGAACTCACGACAGTGTTTCACCACTCCTGTCTCTGACTGCTCGCCCACACGCTCTTCAGAGCAGACGTCGAAGCAAATGTTCCACAAACTGTGGAAGCTAACATACTTGCCCTCTTCCTTCTTAATTTCCGACGTGCAATAATTCGGCTAAGAAAATGTTGAATTTGATTGTAAGAAATCCATGAAATTGACACAAATGTGCGAGAACCAAGACCTACTGCAACGGGAGCCATGTTTACTTCCGTAAACTCTGCAGAACGTGTGACGTCTAGGGTTGTGCGGTCTACCTGTATTAGTATAGTACTGCGATAATAATGAATGATATTCGGTACTCTCCCCGCCCCCCAGTCGTCGTCACATCATGACATTGCTGGTTTTACGAGCAGAGGAGCATGTTCGGCAGCGCACAATCACGGAGTACTTACAAGCAGACACAGTGTGTAGACAGAAAAGGGAAAACGGACGCATTTTGGCTTAAAAACTAAAAATAAAGGTGAAGTTATAACACTGAAACGCCCTCAGGAAGGGGTGCTTTAAGACGTGGCTAGCTAGCTAGCGGCTAACGTCCATCCGCAGTCTGCTGTGTTTTAGCTACTTCTAAATCACTAATCCTCACCTCAATGGCGACAAATAAAGTAAGTTTCTTACAAGTATCATCCCTGCAGGACGAGGAATAGCTAAACATGCTTCACTACAAACCGTAGCTCACTGGCGTCTCAATGTAAACAAACGCTATAGGTGGATCTACAACTGACGTCCACTGTAATGATACCAAGTACAGGAGCGTATCTAGTCGATACTACGATGATTACATCGATATTTTTTGGTATCACAACATCTTCTTCAATGTTTTTATTTATTTATATGATGTTCATAAACTCAGGAAATATGTTCCTGGACACATGAGGACTTTGAATATGACCAATGTATGATCCTGTAACTACTTGATACCCAAATTTGTGGTATCTTCCAAAACTAATGTAAAGCATCCAAACAACAGAAGAATAAGTGATTATTACATTTTAACAGAAATGTAGATACAAAATGTTAAAAGATAAAGTAATCAGATATTAACAGTAAATGAACAAGTAGATTAATAATTAATTTTCTACCTCTTGTGTTTGGTAATTTTGACAAAATAATAGCATGGAAAATGACACAATATGTTACTGCATACGTCAGCAGACTAATTAGGAGCCTTTTTGCTTACTTACTACTAAAAGACAAATTGTCTAGTATTTTCACTGTAATATTTAAAGACAAACTTGTAATTAGAAACACATGTTTAATGTACCCTAAGATTTTTTGTTAAAATAAAGCCAATAATGCAATTTTTTGTGGTCCGCTTTATTTAGAAAAGTATCGAAAAGTGTCTAAAAACATTTTGGTACTAGTACACTGCAAAAACTGAAATCTAAGTAAGATTAAAGATCTCAAATGAGGGTGATATTTGCTTATTTTCTGTCTGATTAGATAATTCTTCTCCCTAAGCAGATTTTATGTTAGAGTCTTTTACTTGTTTTAAGTGTTTTGGTCCTAAATGATCTCAGTAAGATATTACAGCTTGTTGCTGATATTTTATGACCTATATTGAGTAAAACATGCTTGAAACTAGAATATCAACTGTTGCAAAGCTGTGTCATCAACACTCACAAGTATAAAACTACTTTTTTAAAGTAATAATTTCTTATTTCAAGCATGAAATAAAAAAAACATGACTTTGACACAATTGTGTCTCATAATTAAAACAGATGACAGCCAAATGGACTTTACTGTTTTATTTTCAATGAAATAATAGAACATACGTACTCATATAGTAGGACAGTTGGCGCAGTACAGCAAACTGACAGTTAATATTTAAACATTTGACATGTGACATTTCAAACAATTTTGAACAGAAATAGCTCATGCACATTCAGATACATTTTTCAAAATTACAATAAAAAAAAATTTGGTTGTAAATATATACACACATATATATATATATATATATATATATATATATATATATATATATATATATATATATATATATATATATATATATATATATATATATATATATATATATCAGTGATGTGCGGTCACTGGAGGCGGGGCCTCACCTGCCATCATGGAAAGAAAAAATATGTAAAAAGAAAAAAAAAAAATTAAATTGTTATATGTATCCAGTGATTATACTATAAAGTTATTTTCCATTTAACTTCACCAGTTTTAGATTATTTTTATTCAAAATTGCTGAATTTTCACATTTGCCGTTCAAATACTGAGAAGAGACGGTGTGGTGATCAGCAGCCAGTTGAGGCACGTCACTGAGTTGTGCCTCAACATGGATTGCGGACTCGGCTAACTGCTGGCCTGCTGTGCAGTGAGTCCGTATTGCTATATGAATTATATTGTACATTTCCATAGTTTAGTTAGCTGAGGTGTATAATGTACAGTGTATTTTGTCAACAACTGTATGTGTGTAACGTATTTCTTGTGCTGAGCGATCATAAAACGGCTGCAAAGACGCACTGTGTGAGGCTCGCGTAATCCCGCCTCCTGGTGCCGGTTAATGCACCTCCGCCGCAGAGTGCACCCCCCGACGGGAGCGCCACACCAACCAAAGCCCACACCCAACCCTCCACGTGCAAGACCGAATCCACCCAAAAAAAGTCACTTAACAATAAGCCAAAAAGTGAAAAAACAACAATACTCGCGCCGGAGGAGCCGTGAACGACTGCAGGGACACAACATTAGGTACACCTGCAGACTGCAGCACGGATTTCATATTTCATTCATTCACAACTCCTCCAACACGAACACCACTGTTCCCGCACTTATAAGTAAAGGTAAGACCATAATAACGTTTTTTTAATTAAATGTGCTTTTTTGTGTGCTACAGTTTGTATGTGTAAAGATAAAGTTAAGTTAAAGTACCAATGATTGTCCTCTGCATTTGACCCATCCCCTTGATCACCCCCTGGGAGGTGAGGGGAGCAGTGGGCAGCAGCGGCGCCGCGCCCGGGAATAATTTTTGGTGATTTAACCCCCAATTCCAACCCTTGATGCTGAGTGCCAAGCAGGGAAGAATGCTGGTATGAGCTTTTAAACATAACCCGTTAACTGCTGCCAATCAAATGGTGAATAAGATACTCTTTAGGGTTCATATGTTTGTAAATCTGACTGTGATGAAGTCAGTGCCTCACCAGTCATGAACCTCACCGCACGTCACTGATATATATATATATTTATATATATATATATATATATATATATATATATATATATATATATACGCACTAATTGACTGAAAGAGCACGCACTTGGCGCGATGATGTCATTTTATCGATGGGAAAATGCAAGAAATGTAATGCCGAGCACATATCATTATGTCAAGATAATGCCACTAGCATTTACCTAATTTAAGAATATTTTTCAACATATTGAGAAAAAAGGTCTCATATTTGTTTTTTCTATCAAGAAAAGTGCACTTGTTATAAGTGAGAATATACTTATTTTAAGGCATTTTTGGGGTTCATTGAGGTTAGCTAATAGTACTTGTTTTGGAAAGTATTGACAAGCTAAATGTTCTTGTTCTATTGGCAGATACTTTTGCTTAGTTCAACTAAAATGCCCCTAATTTTTGTATATTTTTTCTTGTTTTTGAACACTGACTTTTTGCAGTGTATTGGTACCAAATTATTAGTGACGCCACAAGTCTGCACGCGGGTCAGAATGCGTTCACATAAAACGGTGCTTTTTAGAAAGAAAAAAAAAATCAATCTTGCTCAAATTTTATTGTTTCTCAGTCCCCTTAAAATGTCTGCCAAATGTTGATGTGATTAGGCCAAACACCCTGAAGTTAAGTTTTGTTGGTTTGAACTGTGTGAGTAATTTCAAGTCAATTGGACTGTTATGGTATTTTCATGAAGAAAAAAAAAAAAATAGTGCAGGCATCACAGCAGGGAGCATGCTTTGCCAAACGTTCATCCTTTTGTGTGCAGCGGTTCAGAACTGGAAGGATAAGCTTACTTGCACAAACGAGGACAGGCAGGCACGAAAACTCCCCGAGGCTCGGCTTGCCAAAAGCAAAAAATGCTCAATCTTAACGTATGCATTGAAACGGAGTCTAAATCAGTGGTTCTTAACCTGGGTTCGATCGAACACCAGGGGTTCGGTGAGTCGGCCTCAGGGGTTCGGCGGAGGTCAAAACACACCCGACTCATCGTGTAAATACAAACTTCTCCCTTTCGGCGTATTACGGATACGACAACAGCTCACTGATTTGCAGGTGTGTAATTTGTTGTGAGTTCATGCACTGTGTTGGTTTTGTTGTTTGAACAAAGTGATGTTCATGCACGGTTCATTTTATGCACCAGTAAAAAAAACATGGTAACACTTTAGTATGGGGAACATATTCACCATTAATTAGTTGCTTATTAACATGCAAATTAATAACATATTGGCTCTTAACTAGTCATTATTAAGTACTTATTAATGCCTTATTCGGCATGGCCTTATTATAACCCTAACCCTCTAACCCTGACCCTAACCCATACTTGCCAACCCTCCCGATTTTCCCGGGAGACTCCCGATTTTCAGTGTCCCTCCCGTAAATCTCCCGAGGCAACCATTCTCCCGAAATTCTCCCGATTTCCCCCCGGACAACAATTTTGGGGACGTGCCTTGAAGGTACTGTCTTTAGCGTACTCAACAACCTGTCTTCACGTCCGCTGTTCCTCCAAACAAACAGCGTGCCGGCCCAGTCACACAATATTTGCGGCTTTTACACACACTTAAGTGAATGCAAGACATACTTGATCAACAGCCATACAGGTCACACTGAGGGTGGCGGTATAAACCACTTTAACACTGTTACAAAAATATGCCACACTGATCCCACACCAAGCAAGAATGACAAACACATTTCGGGAGAACATCCGCACCGTAACACAATATAAACACAACAGAACAAATACCCAGAACCCCTTGCAGCACTAACTCTTCCGGGACGCTACAATATACACCCCCTGCTACCACCAAACCCCGCCCACCTCAACCCCCCTCCCCACACTCCCCCACCTCTCGAATTCGGAGGTCTCAAGGTTGGCAAGTATGCCCTAACCCTAATCAAATAACTCTAAATTAAGTCTTTATTACTTAGAATATGTTCCCCATACTAAAGTGTTACCAAAAACATATCAATTTGTCTTGAATTTGAAAAAAAAACATTTTTTTTATTAAGAAGGGTTCGGTGAATGCACATATGAAACTGGTGGGGTCCGGTACCTCCAACAAGGTTAAGAACCACTGGTCTAAATTGTTAACAAGAACTTCATTTTTCGATAAAGGAGAGGAAAACACTCCCCGCTCATTAGCCCGTGAGGTCATGTGAGCCATGTTGCGTGCACCTTTCTTTACTCTATCAAATTCCTAATTATCGGCATCAGAGAGCCGTTCATTTGCCAGACTGCAAAATGGACAGTGTAGAGAGCTTGACATTCAATTTGTGCTGAATTGTTCTCACTTGACACCTAACTTGTTGATTGATGGGAAATATTACGGCCTGGAGGAAAGGCAAAGTGGAAGATGAATGAGCCTAATGCAGGAGCTCTCATCACACCTTCAGAAGCACAGCTCTTTATTAATATTTAGTTTGGGCCTGCACCGATCCATCCTTGTTTGTGCTACATAAGTCGGATTGGACCTGTCAAATAAGGTATTTACTTGCATTTGTCTGGTGGCTCTCTAGTTTGTGTGTGTGTGTGTGTGTGTGTGAGCGTCTTCGCTTGCATTAAGCCGACATATTGAGAACTGGACGTGTCCTTGTGTGGTGTCTTAACACGTGATTCATTGGAACAAACGAAGCAGGAAGAGGCTGTTGAAGGCAATGCTGCATAGCAACTGCATGGCTATTTACGTGCAGTTATGTTATCTTCAGAATGATTTAGATTTGTCTTTGAAAAAGAGGGACTAAAGCTTTTCTCGCATTGCACAAATGCATACTTGCCAACCTTGAGACCTCCGATTTCGGGAGGTGGTTGGGGGCGTGGTTAAGAGGGGAGGAGTATATTTACAGCTAGAATTCACCAAGTCAAGTATTTCATATATATATATATATATATATATATATATATATATATAAGAAATACTTGACTTTCAGTGAATTCTAGCTATATATATTTTTTAAATTTTATTATACATATATATATATATATATATATATATATATATATATATATATATATATATATATATATATATATATATATATATATATATATATATATAAGATAAATACTTGAATTTCAGTGTTCATTTATTTACACATATACACACACATAACACTCATCTACTCATTGTTAAGTTAAGGGTTGAATTGTCCATCCTTGTTCTATTCTCTGTCACTATTTTTCTAACCATGCTGAACACACTCTCTGATGATGCATTCTGCTTCGGCTCCTTGTTGTGTGCGCAGTTGTGCACTGCACTCCCTAAAAGCCGTAGATATTATTGTCACACATGCATGTACAGTAGATGGCAGTATTGTCCTGTTTAAGAGTGTCACAACATTGCTGTTCACGGCAGACAAACTGCTTTACGGTAGACGGAAATGTGACTGCTGTTGTTGTGTGTTGTTACCGCGCTGGGACGACGTTAATGAAACTGCCTAACAATAAACCCACATAAGAAACCAAGAACTCGCCCTCGATCATTCTACAGTTATGACGTGATTGGACAGGCACGCTGTTTATATTGTGGAAAAGCGGACGTGAAAACAGGCTGTCGACACGTCACTCAGGTCCACATGGAGCTGGAGGGGGTGTGGCCTCCAACTCCGCCTGAATTTCGGGAGATTTTCGGGAGAAAATGTGTCCCGGGAGGTTTTCGGAAGAGGCGCTGAATTTCGGGAGTCTCCCGGAAAATCCGGGAGGGTTGGCAAGTATGCACAAATGGGCCAAACACATTTTTGTCTGATGGTTTAAAACAGGGGTCAAGGAGCCCTTGAACTGATAGGGAGGGGGCGCAAAACTTGCGTGTGTCAAAAGAGTGGCTCGGGGGCCCGTATGTGGCCCACAGCTCTGGTTTTGTTGGCCCATAGCAGCATCTCCTCATCCGTAAACAACAACAAGGCCGGGAAATGTGTCACGTGGAAAAAACATCCGACAGGAACTCTGTAATAACTAATGTTCCCTGGGTGAATAATGTTAACTCACAATACCGGTATGTTTTGGCGCTTTCATGGCGAGTCTACTGACAGATATAAGTAAGAACTTTACACTACTTTATATTAGTTGAGTTGAGTTTGAGTTTATTGAGTTGAGTTTGAGTTTATTTCAAACATGCAAGCATACAACATGATACATCACAATTTCCAGTTTTTTTATTCAACATGTTTGAAAAGGAGTAGGAAGAAGAAGAGCTTATTTAATCTTTCCCCTTTTCTTTTACATAAGAGTTGCTAAAACTTTTGTTCACTTCCTGTTCTCAATTTATTCACAATATACTCCATAAGTAATCACAATTAAAAAAAAAATAATAATAATAATTGGTGAAGTAAGTTATATTTCACATGATGAGATAAGTAAGATTATTTTGAGAATGAAAGAATGGATGAATGAAATACATTCAGAATGTTTATCATGGTTCTTCTTCTTTGTACTTTGTAAACACTTTAAGTTTGAAGAGTTTCTTGAAGTGGATCATATTAGTACATTGTTTGATTGCTTTGCTTAATCCATTCCATAATTGAATTCCACATACAGATAAACTGAAGGTCTTTAGTGTTGTACGTGCATACAAATGTTGTAAATTACATTTTCCTCAAAGATTATATTTAGAGAAATTATTAGAAATGGCAACAGCGGATGATGAATGTCCCATAACAAGAAGATAAAGAAAAAGAAAAGCTTATCGACTACGGTGTCGCCACGGACTACAAAGGCGGACGCTCACAATTTTTCATGATTAATGCAGATCCCAAATACAGATCAGCAGGTACCAGAAGGTAAGAAAAGTTTTGTTTGCATAATATTGCCTAACAAAACGCCAGATAATATGTCTTACCTTATACACACACCATAATAATACTCGTAAGCCTGTCTTTTTCTGTTGGTTGTCCTGGCATCATTGCTTCTGTTACCCTTATCAATCATGCTATTCTTCCATGCCATTGTTCCATGCTTGTTCCAAGTAAGTTTTGTTTATTCATGTCACGTTTAGGAGTTCTTTTGTTTCATGTCCTTAGTCTTCGTTAAGTGTAAGTTTTTGTTCATAGCCAAGTTTTATCTCCGCCTTGTACGCGCTTTTTGTTCACTCTTTTTATAGTCAGAATAAATATGTATTTACCTTCACGCCATGTCCACTCCAACTTTTCTTGCATCTCGGGAAAACAAACCCCCTATAGTCCACGTCGTGACAGTTATTGCAATAAAGGGATGTTCTTCACTTTAATTTTTTAATTTCACGGGCATTCTCTGAACTTTCAAGGGCATTCTTGTCCCCGAGCACTCCTTTTAACTCCTGACCCTGCCAATAAAACCTGAACTGTCATTAGTTCACCACTATGCACTCTTAAGGGTACTGATATTTAAAACATGACAACAGTTAAGGGTGAGTAGATTGATGAATCCGGAGACTGATTAACAGATAGACTAGTGACATAAAGCAGTGGTCCCCAACCAGCGGTCCGGGCACCGGTACCGGTCCGTGACGCATTTGCTACTGGGCCGCCTAGAAAAATTAATTTATTTATTACCTACCACATTTTCTCCAACTTAAATTCCACCTTCCCCACTAAACACACAACACAACAGATTGTAGCCAAAGGCTGATTTCCATCTGCAGGCTCATTGTATACAGCAGGGGTTCTTAACCTTTTTAACCTCAGGAACACAATTTTTCCAATACAGAGGGACCACTCCAATATTAACACTGAATTAGTTATCTTACTCTTGATTTTGATCATATTCAATAAATATATCTAACCTACTCGCCGTTTACTACCTTGTAAAATTATACAAAAAGCATGTGTTAATCACAAATATTATTATTAATTTAACAAATAAATCCTAGACTTAGGTCAGGCTGATTAAAAAAAGAGATACTAACCAAATAAACAATATATTTACATACAATATGTATTATGTTGTGCTAAAATAAAATAAATTAATAATAAATATTTTTCTTAACTATACTGTCAATAAAATTAATTTGCAATGGAAAAATACAGCTTCACCACTTTAGTCATAATTGTTGCACTGAAAAAAAGTCACCATGACATTTGCACCTGACTTCTTCTGTTTGTTTCATGTTGTCATCACTGCCACAAGTGGTGGAGAAGTGTATTACAACTAAGTACAGCTGCGGTCTATGCTGAAAAAACAGATGTATTACATTCTAGGGGGCGCTCGCGGCCCAACACTGAGCCCTGGCCCTATGGTTAAGACATAGTAGCATATACAAAACCCAAAACAAGTGAAGTTGGCAGTTTGTGTAATTCGTAAATAAAAACAGAATACAATGATTTGCAAATCCTTTTCAACTTATATTCAATTGAATATACTGCAAAGACAAGATATTTAATGTTTGAACTGAGAAACTTTTTTTTTTGCAAATAATCATTAACTTAGAATTTAATGGCAGCAACACATTGCAAAAAAAGTTGGCACAGGGGCATTTTTACAATATTAACACTGAATTAGTAATATTACTCTTGATTTTGATCAAATTTAATAAAATAAAATGTCTAACCTACTTACAGTTTACTCACTGGCCCTATGGTTAAGAAACACTATTATACACAAAACCCAAAACAAGTGAAGTTGGCACGTTGTGTAATTTGTAAATAAAAACAAAATACAATGATTTGCAAATCATTTTCAACTTATATTCAATTGAATAGTCTGCAAAGACAAGATATTTAATGTTCAAACTGAGAAACTGTATTTAATTTAGCAAATAATCATTAACATACAATTTAATGACAGCAACAAATTGCAAAAAAGTTGGCACAAGGGCATTTTTATAATATTAACACTGAATTATTCTTGATTTTGATCATATTTAATAAAATAAAATATATAACCTACTTACAGTTTACTACCTTGTAAAATGATATACAAGCATGTGTTAATCACAAAGATTAGTATTAATTTAACAAATAAACCTTAGACTTTGGTCAGGCTGATTAGAAAAAGAAGTAACTAACCAAATAAACAATACATTTACACACATTTTTTTTTATGTTGTGCTAAAATAAACTAAATTAATAATAAATATTGTTCTTAACCAAACTGTCAATAAAATTAAAGTGAAAAAACAGATATACTGTATTACATTCTAGGATGCGCTCGCGGCTCAACACTGGGCTAATTTAACAAATAAATCTTAGGCTTAGGTCAGGCTGATTAGAAAAAGAAGTAACTAACCAAATAAACAATACATTTACCCACAATATGTATTATTCTGTGCTAAAATAAACAACATTAATTTTCTTAACTAAACTGTCAATACAATTAAAGTGCAATGGAAAATACAGCTTCACCACTTTAGTGATAATTTTTGTGCTGAAAAAATGTGTCTATGACATTAGCTCCAGACTTTTTCTGTTTGTTTTATATTGTCATTACTGCCACAAGTGGTGGAGAAGTGTATTACAACTAAGTACCGCTGCGCCTATGCGGACCACAGCTGAAAAAACAGATATATTACATTCTAGATGGATAGATAGTACTTTATTACTAAGGGGTGCTCTAGAAACACTGGTATATAGTATAAACCATCTCTTCGCAAAGAAACACACCCAGGGCTCCCACTACTTCAGCGTTATGGTGAGTTGATTTTTCATGCTCATTTGTTTGGCTGTTTTTATCTGCCACACGCGGAAAGCCGGTCCGTGAAAATAATGCATACATTAAACCCGTCCCTGGTGGAAGAAAGGTCGGGGACCCCTGACCTACAGTATTTTTCAACGTGAGATTAGATTTCATATTTATTCTCATGTTATTCCTTTAAAAAAATACATATAAAAATAAATATAAAAATGTAGAGAGTACCTTGGCGTTAATGATAGATTATTTAGAAAGGCATGACTCATGCGTCCTCTTTTGGAGTCACAGGTCAGAGTGACATTGAAATTTGAAGTGGAGAGGTTTGATGGAGGAGATGTGACAAGCGTGTACGCATGTTCTGTTTTTCCAGGACTTTCCATTGCTGCAACACTTAAACCAGAGTAATGGTTCTGGAAATTGCGTTTGTTTCGGACAAGCTTAACAGACCCATAGCGTCCAGATGACAGGAATTTCACTAACAAGTTCTGATTACGTATTTATTTAACCTGGTCATGAATTTGGCAGTCATTTCCCATGATATCAATAGAATTTTGAATAATCAGTAGATAATTAACTATATTTGGAATGCCAGACTCGATATGCCTCTCCCTCTGGTGTGACGTCTTCAACCAAACTGGTGCCTATTTCCCCACATAGACAGTGTGGGTAAAGGCATGTAAAACTAATATTTTGATCAATTAATTGCATGTTTTTGTCACGTTGGTCGATGATTACTGAAAAAGTGACATTGTTAACTAGGGTTTTACATCTTTTTGTGATGGACGATTCGATATGCATCTCGAAAACATATTTTTCGGACTGTAAGGCGCACTTAAAATCCTTTCATTTTCTCAAACACAAATAACTTATACTTTTCCTCAGTGTTTTAAAAAAGCCATTAAACTTTAGGCACTTCCTGTTCAGCATTCACATGTTGGCAGTTCACTATCAAATCCGTGTTTGGAAAAGCAATCGAGTGTTTCCTCAAACCGCCTTGGTGACATCCACAACTGCCACAACACATTCATTTATCTTCATTCAAATATTACAATTACAATATAATCAAAACAATTGTCTAAAGAAATTACACCATTATAGCCAAATTAAAGGTGACGTAACTACAAACTTAACTAATGTCAACATGGTAGATTTAAGCATATAATAAAAAAGAACAAACAACAAATGTAGAAACATACATTTTTACAATGGAGTTCAGGGTGCCTGAACTCTAACTACAAAGGTGATGGTCAAGTTGACTTAAATCTTTGCATCTTACCGTTTCGTCATGTTATTTTTTGAGTGTATGATTTAGAATTATAGAAGCAGCTGATTGATTGCACCTGCGCTGATTGGAGTCAAGGCAGCCAATCCAGAGGGCGCTCAAAGTCAGCTGACACGTTATCTTTAAACACTGTCATGTGTGACGTGGGTTACACTTGGATAGCTATCGCGACATCCAGTGGAACCATTTAGAGGCGATTTTGGGGCGGTATAGCTCGGTTGGTAGAGTGGCCGTGCTAGCAACTTGAGGGTTGCAGGTTCGATCCCTGCTTCAGCCATCCGTGTCACTGCCGTTGTGTCCTTGGGCAAGACATTTTACCCACCTGCTCCCAATGCCACCCACACTGGTTTAAATGTAACTTAGATATTGGGTTTCACTATGTAAAGCACTTTGAGTCACTAGAGAAAAAGCGCTATATAAATATAATTCACTTCACTTCACAGAACAGCATTAAACAATTGCAGCTCATTTTTATACTTAGCAAACTCGTCTTGCTGGCCGGATTAAACCTGTTTGCGGGCCTGAAAACCCCCTGTTCACACCGTCCACCTTCCGTTTAGCCATTTTTGGGGAGGGGGGTTGCTGAAAGTTGACATCTGCCCTGAATGCTGATGAATAATGAAGCTGTTAGAATAAATATGTATATATTATCACACTAACTTTAGTATGCTTAAAGTCTGTTGCTTTAGTTATTTAGCTATTGTGCTCAAGTTGGACTTTTTCTAATGTGAGCAAGGGCAAATACTTCTTGTCTGAGGGGTGGCCTCAGCTGTAGATGTTATCTTTGTTTGAGCCGAAGTGGTGACGGGGCGAAAGCACAAGGCCCCCAGAACATACCGTCACGTATCGCGCGTCCTGGACCTGCTTTGCATAAAATATGTGACCACTCCTTTTAGAGGCGGCCTTAGTATTGTTGACTGTGGAACTCCTGAATAAAAAGGGGGACGCAAGAGCTGGACCTTAGAGCGTAGGGCGAGACTGTGACTAAGGGTCCGGCTCCATGCGTTCTCCCCATGAGCTAAATTGAACTCTGTCTCTGATTGATTCCTTGCTTCTTGTCTGATTAATAGATGTCATCAGTGTTTGAACCTGACAGAAGCCGAGGCCCACTTGAGTTCGGGGCTACCGTTGCATTGTGGGCAATGGAGTATTGGTGCGTTCAAAACAGCAGCAGGCGGCTGTGGCTTGAGGGTAGGTTCTAACACTAATCAAATATCATCCCGGGGGTCATAGATAATTCATTCCCGTGGATCCGCCAGATCCGGCCCTCGGACCTTGACTTTGACACTTCTGAATTAAATCAATCGAATCAATAAATACTATTTGCCCTTTCTAGAGCATAGAGTCTCAGCAAGTTGTCTCCACCTATTTCGGTCCCCTGCGGTTCTCTTCACCTCATGCCATCGGGTGTTGGCTCTGCCGAGATCCTCGAGGAGAGCCGTGGCCTTTCCTTCCGTCTCTTCCCTTGAGGGTTCCGTTCAACGGCAGCTCCGGTGATGGATGTTGGAGGTTTCCGAAGAGTGTGGCCAATCCATCTCCACTTCCTTCTTCCGATTGTAACGTCGACTGGCTCCTGACCGGTTTTTAATGGCAGTTCCCGGATACTGATTTTCAAAGGCCTCCAAACTCCCAAAATGTAGCGTAGTTTTGAGTTAATGAAGGTCTGGAATTTCTTGATGTTGAGTTGTGTCAGGCCCCACGTTTCGCAGCCGTATAGTCGGATGGACTTCATGTTAGATTCATCCATCCATCCATCCATCCATTGTCCCTTTTGGGGTCGCGGGGGGTGCTGGAGCCTATCTCAGCTGCATTTGGGCGGAAGGCGGAGTACAGCCTGGACAATTCGCCACCTCATCGCAGGGCCAACACAGATAGACAGACAACATTCACACTCACTAGGGCCAATTTAGTGTTGCCAATCAACCTATCCCCAGGTGCATGTTTTTGGAGGTTGGAGGAAGCCAGAGTACCCGGAGTGAACCCAGGCAGTCACGGGGAGAACATGCAAACTCCACACAGAAAGATCCCGAGCCCGGGATTGAACCCAGGACTACTCAGGACCTTCGTATTGTGAGGCACATGCACTAACCCCTCTGTCACCATGCTGCCCATGTTAGATTCAAGGACCAGTCATTTGGTTTTGGTGGAGATGTTCCCGAACCTCCAGACTGATTTTAACAGGGCAAACGCAGCCTTGGCCTTCCACATTCACATCCTTGTTTGCCCTTCCATCATTGCTGATGACACTTCCGAGATAGGTGAAGTCATTCACTATCTCAAGATCTGTTCCTCTGCAGCACACAGGTCTGGCTTTCCCAGCTGTTTCACCCACATGTAATGTTTCACATTAATAAAAAAAGTGTTTTTGTTTAATTTTTTAGGGGAGGGCTCTAAATAAAATTCTGCTTTGGGTCCCAATTTCCTGGTTGTTTTATTTGCCAATGATCACTGCGGCAGTAATGCACACTAAGCTAAACTGCCAGTCAACTAGATTTGTGGTTATTCAATCTCCGGAAAACACTGCCCCTAGTGTTTTGGTAGATAACAGCAAGTGATGTGTTTACCTCTCCCAAATGAACACAGTGGAAGCTCGATTTATGAACCCTTCTATTTGCAAACTTTTCAAAGTACAAACTTTTAGATCGAGCCAAATACGCCCGTGTGTGCGAACCATGTGTCTGTGTGCGAACGTTTCATTCATTTAGTTTGTGTGCCGCTAGAAGCCTAAGGGCGCAGCCACATGCCACATTCTGGTGACGCAGTCCATTCGATAGCCACTTCTCAGCGTGTTTTTCTTTTCTTGCAAAGGAAACAAGAACAAACAAAGAAATAAATATTGATTTCTTTACTTTCTAAAATGCCATCTTCAAGTAGCTTTCTGACAGTTGCTTCAAGATGCCCCGTTTTGTGGGCGGTCTTATTTTTGTGGCTCACCTTCGACAGCGTCTTCTCCCCGTCATCTTTGTCGTAGCGGTGTAGCGTGCAAGGACAGGGGTGGAACAAGTGTCAAAAGATGGAGCTAACTGTTTTAATGACATTCAGACTTTACTTCAATCAATAACGGAGCGGCATCTCTTCATGCGTGGCTCAATTACGCAACATCAACGCCGGAAATGAGTCCCGTGAAAAACCGTCCGACCGGAACCCTCTAATTACTAAAGTTCCGTGGGTGAATTATATAAACCCACTACAGTTTTTAGCGCTTTGATAGATAGTCTACTGACAGATATAAGTAAGAACTTTACGCAACTTTATATTAGAAATGGCAACAGCGGAGGATAAATGTCCCATAAGAAGATAGAGAAAAAGAAGAAGCTTATGACTATGGTGTCGGCAGGGACTACAATCGCGGACGCGCACATTTTCAGGACTTATGCAGATTCCAAACACACATCAGCAGGTACCAGAAGGTAAGAAAAGTTGGTTTTGCATAATATTGTGAAACAAAACGGCAGGGAATATGTCTGCTAATAGGTGCCATTTTGCGGTCCTTATACATGCACCCTAATAATACTCGCATGTTTAATGCGCCGACAATCCATCAAGCAGTGCGACTTCATAGCTTACCGAAGTTGTACTAAAAACATTTTGACAGATTGTTGAGCGCCGTGTGTAACGTTCTATATTCTCAATGGAACATTTAAAGTTTTGGTGTTGTTTACTGCCATCATATTGCAGTTTACACGTATCTCGTATGTGTGACTGCCATCTACTGGTCACACTTATCATTACACCATGTAGCAAATAAAATTGCTTCGAGGTCAGTAAGCACAACCAGAATTATGCCGTACATTAGGCGCACCGGGTTATGAGGCGCACTGTCCATTTTTGACAAAATTAAAAGATTTTAAGTGCGGCTTGTAGTCCGAAAAATACGGTATATTTACCTTTATTTAGCGCTTTTTCTCTCTTGACTCAAAGCGTTGAGAAACCCGTTATCTACATTGAAACTACATTTATTTACACCAGTGTGGGTGGCACTGGGAGCAAGGTGGTTGAATTGTTTTGCCTAAGGACACAAATGCAGTGACTCGGATAGCAAAAGCTGGATTCGAATCAGGGACCCTCAAGTTTCTGGCCGGCTGTTCGACATTCCTGGCCGCGCCGCCCCGATGTCAACGTTGCGTTGATGGTAGAGATCTTAATGGATGTAGCGCAACTTCTAGAAGGCTCTCCAACTCTCTGGATTGATGCAACAAATTGCTTCAACAAATGTCACCTCAAATTCTGGCATGAGTTAAAGAAAACATACAGCATTGTTTCATGTCCACTTTGAGTCCTTGAGATTCAGTAAGGACTTTGATAACGGTTGTGTATCTCATTTAAAAGCCAGAAACCTTGAGAAGAGTTCATTGAAACACCACAAAACATTTTCAGCACACTCCTCCCTCATTATATATTTAGAGTGCCAGGACTTTCATTACAACATCGCCCGAGGCAAACAGCAAGGTACCAAACAGCTTTCTTATTTTATGTCCTTCAAGCAAATGCACAGCAGGGTTGGCTTACCCCCGTCCCTCACACCCTCCCCTGCTTCCCTTCCATTTTATCACTAATAATAAATAATTTATCAATGCATCGGCTCGTTATCTCAAAGGAATCATTACAGTGATGAATTACATGGCATGTGACTACATGAGCACAAAAGGTAGTGTAAAACTTTGACCTTGTAAGACAAGGCGGCGTTAATGTGATGCCATTTGTAAATACTACAATGGAAAAACAAACAAATGAGGCGTTTAAAAGTGATGCCAATTGTTTGGGATATTTGGCATTAATCTGATTTTACTGCCGCAACAGTTTTAAAAAAAGTGTTTGTCTAGCACAGGGGTCGGCAACCCCAGCCGTTTTGTTGTGGTTCATCCTACTGATGGGCGAATTAGTGAACGAGTCGTAAAAATCCCGCAAGATTTTTACCGAATCGGTCCACTCACAGGGTGTCATCTTCAATAACTCATCCAATGTTACTGATAGCTAAATTAAAAAAGAAAACCAGGTAATTTGTCATCAATTATGCAAATTTGACCCAAATGCATTTAAGTACCGTATTTTCTGGAATATAAGGCGCACTTAAGATATTTTTTTTTTCCAAGCTCGACAGTGCGCCTTATAACCCGGTGCTCCTAATGTACAGAACAATTCTGGTTTTGCTTACGGACCTAGAAGCAATTTTATTTGGTACATGGTGAAATTATAAGTGCGACCAGTAGATGGCAGTCAAACATAAGAGATATGTGTAAACTGCAATACGATGGCAATATGACTCAAGTAAACAACACCAACATTTTGTATGTTCCATTGAAAATATAGAACATTACACACTGCGCTCAAAAATCTTTCAAAATGCTTTAGTACGACTTTGGTAAGCTACAAAGCCGCAACACTTAAAAGATTGTCGGTACATTAAACATACGAGTGTTATTATGGTGTGTGTATAAGATAAGACATTATCTCCCGCTTTGTTTCGCAATATTATGCAAAAGCAACTTTTCTTACCTTCTTGTACTTGCTGATCTTTATTTGGGATCTACATAAATCCTGAAAAATTGTGCTTTTCCGCCTTTGTAGTCCGTGATGACATCGTAGTCGATAAGCTTCTTATTATTCTCTATCTTCTTGTTATGGGACATTCATCCTCTGCTGTTTTCATTTTTAAGATAAAGTAGTGTAAAGTTATTACTTATATCTGACATTAAACTCTCCATGAAAGCACTAAAACATACCAGTGTAGTGAGTTTATATTAATCAACCAAGGAACTTTAGTTATTAGAGTTCCGGTTAGACGCTTTTTCACGGGACATATTTCCGGTGTTGTTGTTTCTGCATGAGGAGATGCTGCTTCGTTATTGATTTAAGTAAAGTCTGAATGTCATTAAAACAGTTAGCTCCATTTTTGACACTTCTTCCACACCCGTCCTTGCACGCTACACCGCTACAACAAAGATGACGAGGAGAAGCCGCTGCCGAAGGTGAGCCACGTAAATAAGACCGCCCACAAAATGACGCTCCCTGAAGCGACTGTCAGAAAGCGGCTTGAAGATGATCTGTAAAACATAATCTATGCAACATTTTGACCAAAGAACCACCATCACATGTTATGTAGACCACAAGAAAGTGTTTTCGATTTAGAAAAAAAAAAAAATATTATGATTCCTTTAATGCGCCCTAAAATTCGGTGCGCCTTATATATGAAAAAAGATCAAAAATAGATCATTCATCGGCAGTGAGCCTTATAATCCGGTGCGCCCTATGGTCCGGAAAATACGGTAAATCAATAAATTTCAGTGAGTGACATAAAATAGCTCGAGTCACTAAAAATTATCAGGTTTAACATCGCTAGTTGATTCAGTCTTATCTGGTTTGTAGTCTTGCGGAGAACAACTTTTCACAGCTATTTAAAGTTGAGCTACGTCCATTGACCCAAGATTGACATTGAAACAGGCGTACGGAACATCCAAGGAATGATTTCATTCTGTTGAAACAATAATTGACTTACAGTTCTGAAATAAACATTTATTATTTCCCTCAGACAAAACATACCCCCCCCAAAAAAAAAAAAAAAATTTACAAACAAAAGATAAACCTAAAAAGACTTACAAAGTTTGTGAATAAATAGATATGATCAAAACAGTATCAATCTCACAGAGGTTCCCAAGCTATTGGGACCAGGACCTTATATTTTTGACCCTGAACACAAGCAGGATGAGCAATATGTTTTAGAAGCCGAATGCTAGACAGATGTAGCTTTATTGTTCCAGTATAGCATCAGAATCAATCACAATCCTCACGAAGGGTTGAAAAAAGTTGCCGCAATGACCAGCTTCTCTCGGCCCATGGCCATATTTGTCTACTACCAAGTGAGAGACGCAACTAGAATGAACTTTTACCAAGTTTGAGACGAAGCAAAAGCAGCCGCCAGTTCAGTGTGGCAACAACAGCAGCATAACTCGTAGTTAGCTCACCGCTACCAATGTGCTGCTAAAATAAGCCGTCTGCGTTAGCGCTTGTAATAACAATATCACTCATATTTGGTTGATTTCTGGCGGTTTCTGGATGTTTTGTAGAGGGTTTTATGGCCGCAATAGAGGACGCTCGATCTGTTAGCTATTTATTTGTAATTTATTACAATTTTTGAATACGTTTAAAGCAAGCATTTGTGTTCTTGTCTTACATAAGGATTGTGAATGATAAACAGCACAGGCTTATTTTCAGTATGCATTGATATGGTCAGAGTGCATAAGTGTTCCTCCAGTGACGTCAGCCGGCCCCGAATACACGGAAATCACTGAAGATTTTCGTAGCGGAATATTCAAAATGTGATTTTGTGATGTTTAGACAGTCTTTTCGCAGATTGTAAATACAATTGGATCATCATTGGCGATCACTCGACGCGAGTATGATAGTCCTCCTGTTGGTGAGTCTAGTCATCTGTGGGTCCTCAGGTGGCTGTGGAGGCCAATCCGTGATCCACAGACTCTATTGCAGTGGGGGCATATGTGCGTGATTGTCGTGGTAGTAGTGGTGGTTGTGGTGGTGGTCTGAGGAGCTGTTTTGGTAGTGGATCTCTCCTTTCTTTGTTGCCTCTTGGTTTCCGCGGCACGGTGGAGGTCCTTTTCTAACCGTGCTGTGCCTTCATGGACCATCCTGCTCCACAAAACCCTCTGGTGGGCAGTCTCCTCCCAGGTGTTGAGGTTGAAGCAGCATTTCCTCAGATGGATTTTGAGGTTATCTTTATACCGCTTCTTCTGCCCCCCTTGGGTGCGTTGTCCTTCCGTCAGTTGTCCGTACAACATCTGTTTTGGAAGGCGACTGTCTGGCATGCGAATTACATGGCCTGTCCATCGCAGCTGGTGCCGACTGACAGTTGTAGTGATACTGGGCATGTTAGCTTCCTTCAGAACACTAATGTTGGTACGCCTATCTTCCCAGCTGATCCTGAGGATCTTGCGGAGACATCGCTGGTGGTACTGCTCCAGAGCCTTCAGGTGTCTGCTGTAGGTGGTCCAACTATCAGCCCCATAGAGCAGAGTGGGCAGAACTACAGCTTGATATACAAGAAGCTTGATGTTGGTCTGGATGACCCGATTCTCAAAAACTATTTTCTTGAGCTTAGCAAAAGCTGCGCTGGCACAACCAATGCGGTGGTGGATCTCGGCATCGATGACAGCTCTCTTTGAAAGAAGACTGCCAAGATAAGCGAAATACTCCACGTTTTCCAAGATGTTGTTGTCCACATAAATTGTGGGGGGTTGGGAGGGTGTGTCAGGGGCCGGTTGGTACAGGATCTGAGTCTTCTTTATGTTGATGTCAAGTCCCAGGAGTCGGTACGCTCTGGCAAAAGCATCCATGATGTTCTGGAGGTCCAACTCAGAATGAGCAACTAGAGCATTGTCATCTGCGTACTGAAGCTCTGTAATGGAGGATATAAGCACCTTGCTTTTTGCCCTTGCCCTTTGGCAAGGGCAAATTGGATACATGGTTTATTGCAGGGGTATCCACACTTTTTCAGCAAGCAAGCTACTTTTCAAATGATTACCCCTTTTCTGTCCACACACTGTCTGCTTGTAAGTACTCTATGATTTTGCGCTGCCGAACATGCTCCTCTGCTCGTAAAACCAGCAATGTCATGACGTGACAACGCGCCGTCATGGCCGAAAAAAAAATAAAAAATAAAAAATGGGTAACCGGTACTTTTCAAACAGAGTAAAGTATCATTTTTGATTAATTAGTAACGCGATACTATACTAGTACCGGTATACCGTACAACCCTAGCCCCTTCATGTTTACAGCACTTATATCACGTTGCACACTTTTTTTCTGCAACCATCCAAAAAGAAAAAAGTGCAAAGTGACTCAGTGAACCGTCCCCCCTCCATGACCCGGCACGTCCCTCCCGTAGCTATTCTTTTGTAAAAAAAAAGTAGACAAAGTTCCAAAGTGCGCTCTCACTGAATGGATGATTTGTCCTGGATGAGAACGAGATGAGAAGTCTATAATGGCTCCCAGCGCGGCAATCACAACTTGGCCTGAATGCGCAGGAAGCCGTGCCACCGCCGTGCCACCGCCGTGAGTCTAGTCCAAGCAACTCTATTCAAATGACTCCAGCCAAGTCTCCCCGGAGAGACGACTCAAATGAGCCTGTTAGCCTTTGAACGAGTCGGAGAGGAAAACAGGACATGTCAACCAAGGGAGAAATCAACAGGGGAGGAAGGAAGAAAAAAAAAAAAAAACGAGCGTTTGTTTCCGCCTCGGGGAGCTGCACTAGCTACTTTTCACGGCTCTCGGCTGCACTGATTTGACAGTCAATCCTGATCCCTCCCAAAAGACTTTTACTTTTAATGAATGAGAGGCAACTTCACATAGTTTTATGACAAATTTGTCTGTGGGATTAGAACTTTGGTGTTCTCTGTTCCGATTCCCCTGCGACAAACACACACACGCACACAATCCCCCCCCCCCCACACACACACAAACACACACACATTCTTGTATTTCTTACCTTCTTGAGACCTCCGAAAAAAAGGCTTACCTCTTTAGGATCGCCCCTTCTAGATATATAAAGATTTGTATTTACAACATTGATAATTTATACATATATGCTATGCAAAAGGTCACAATGTCACAAAAAAGGTCACCAATTCACAAGAAAAACTTTTACATTTTGGCAGTATTATAATAAAAGTCGTCATTTTACTCAACGCAAGGCAAATTTTTACAGGAAAAACTGAACATTTGTGCAATATTATGATAAAAGTTGAAATTTTACTCAACAACAAGAAAAACTTAAAATGTTGGCAATTTTATGAAACGAGTCGTGATTTTACTTGGCAAAATTGTGACGAAAGTCAGCTGTTCACCTGGTGGGTTTTTTCGGGGATGAATAGCTTCTTTAGCTGCCGTCTTCTTTTATCATATATTGCTGCCTTTGCACCTGTCAATGTTTACTTTTGTATGCACATTAATTCAACAAAAAATCCTGACTTTGGAGCAATGTTCACAGACTCTAGTATTTGGCTCTCTAGTAGATGCAATGGTTTTCCGTATTAGGACCATGATTTCGGTCCTAACTTGTTCACCGGTCCTCATATGGAAGGTACTTTTCCTTGTTGATGTCACAAGAATGGTAGAAATACAAGAACACACACACATTCTTGTAATTCTTAACTTTTGAGACCTCCGAAAAAAAGGCCTACCTCTTTAGGACCACCCTTTCTAGATATATAAAGATTTGTATTTACAACATTAATAATATATACATATATGCGATGCAAAAGGTCACAATTTCACAAAAAAAGGTCACCATTTCACAAAAAAAACTTTGACATTTTGGCAGTATTATAATAAAAGTCGTCATTTTACTCAACGCAAGGCAAATTTTTACAGGAAAAACTGAACATTTGTGCAATATTATGATAAAAGTTGAAATTTTACTCAACAACAAGAAAAACTTAAAATGTTGGCAATTTTATGAAACGAGTCGTGATTTTACTTGGCAAAATTGTGACGAAAGTGAGCTGTTCACCTGGTGGGTTTTTTCGGGGATGAATAGCTTCTTTAGCTGCCGTCTTCTTTTATCATATATTGCTGCCTTTGCACCTGTCAATGTTTACTTTTGTATGCACATTAATTCAACAAAAAATCCTGACTTTGGAGCAATGTTCACAGACTCTAGTATTTGGCTCTCTAGTAGATGCAATGGTTTTCCGTATTAGGACCATGATTTCGGTCCTAACTTGTTCACCGGTCCTCATATGGAAGGTACTTTTCCTTGTTGATGTCACAAGAATGGTAGAAATACAAGAACACACACACATTCTTGTAATTCTTAACTTTTGAGACCTCCGAAAAAAAGGCTTACCTCTTTAGGATCGCCCCTTCTAGATATATAAAGATTTGTATTTACAACATTGATAATTTATACATATATGCTATGCAAAAGGTCACAATGTCACAAAAAAGGTCACCAATTCACAAGAAAAACTTTTACATTTTGGCAGTATTATAATAAAAGTCGTCATTTTACTCAACGCAAGGCAAATTTTTACAGGAAAAACTGAACATTTGTGCAATATTATGATAAAAGTTGAAATTTTACTCAACAACAAGAAAAACTTAAAATGTTGGCAATTTTATGAAACGAGTCGTGATTTTACTTGGCAAAATTGTGACGAAAGTCAGCTGTTCACCTGGTGGGTTTTTTCGGGGATGAATAACTTCTTTAGCTGCCGTCTTCTTTTATCATATATTGCTGCCTTTGCACCTGTCAATGTTTACTTTTGTATGCACATTAATTCAACAAAAAATCCTGACTTTGGAGCAATGTTCACAGACTCTAGTATTTGGCTCTCTAGTAGATGCAATGGTTTTCCGTATTAGGACCATGATTTCGGTCCTAACTTGTTCACCGGTCCTCATATGGAAGGTACTTTTCCTTGTTGATGTCACAAGAATGGTAGAAATACAAGAACACACACACATTCTTGTATTTCTTACCTTCTTGAGACCTCCGAAAAAAAAGGCTTACCTCTTTAGGATCGCCCCTTCTAGATATATAAAGATTTGTATTTACAACATTGATAATTTATACATATATGCTATGCAAAAGGTCACAATGTCACAAAAAAGGTCACCAATTCACAAGAAAAACTTTTACATTTTGGCAGTATTATAATAAAAGTCGTCATTTTACTCAACGCAAGGCAAATTTTTACAGGAAAAACTGAACATTTGTGCAATATTATGATAAAAGTTGAAATTTTACTCAACAACAAGAAAAACTTAAAATGTTGGCAATTTTATGAAACGAGTCGTGATTTTACTTGGCAAAATTGTGACGAAAGTCAACTGTTCACCTGGTGGGTTTTTTCGGGGATGAATAGCTTCTTTAGCTGCCGTCTTCTTTTATCATATATTGCTGCCTTTGCACCTGTCAATGTTTACTTTTGTATGCACATTAATTCAACAAAAAATCCTGACTTTGGAGCAATGTTCACAGACTCTAGTATTTGGCTCTCTAGTAGATGCAATGGTTTTCCGTATTAGGACCATGATTTCGGTCCTAACTTGTTCACCGGTCCTCATATGGAAGGTACTTTTCCTTGTTGATGTCACAAGAATGGTAGAAGTACAAGAACACACACACATTCTTGTAATTCTTAACTTTTGAGACCTCCGAAAAAAAGGCTTACCTCTTTAGGACCACCCTTTCTAGATATATAAAGATTTGTATTTACAACATTAATAATATATACATATATGCGATGCAAAAGGTCACAATTTCACAAAAAAAGGTCACCATTTCACAAAAAAAACTTTGACATTTTGGCAGTATTATAATAAAAGTCGTCATTTTACTCAACGCAAGTCAAAATTTTACAGGAAAAACTGAACATTTGTGCAATATTATGATAAAAGTTAGAATTTTACTCAACAACAGTCGCAATTTTACAAGAAAAACTTAAAATGTGGGCAATTTTATGAAAGGGGCGTAATTTTACTTGGCAAAATTGTGACAAAAGTCAGCTGTTCATCTGGCGGGTTTTTTCGGGGATGAATAGCTTCTTTAGCTGCCGTCTTGTTTTATCATATATTGCTGCCTTTGCACATGTCAATGTTTACTTTTGTATGCACATTAAATCAACAAAAAAAATCCTGACTTTGGAGCAATGTTCACAGACTCTAGTATTTGGCTCTCTAGTAGATGCAATGGTTTTCCGTATTAGGACCATGATTTCGGTCCTAACTTGTTCACCGGTCCTCATATGGAAGGTACTTTTCCTTGTTGATGTCACAAGAATGGTAGAAATACAAGAACACACACACATTCTTGTAATTCTTAACTTTTGAGACCTCCGAAAAAAAGGCCTACCTCTTTAGGACCACCCTTTCTAGATATATAAAGATTTGTATTTACAACATTAATAATATATACATATATGCGATGCAAAAGGTCACAATTTCACAAAAAAAGGTCACCATTTCACAAAAAAAACTTTGACATTTTGGCAGTATTATAATAAAAGTCGTCATTTTACTCAACGCAAGTCAAAATTTTACAGGAAAAACTGAACATTTGTGCAATATTATGATAAAAGTTGAAATTTTACTCAACAACAAGAAAAACTTAAAATGTTGGCAATTTTATGAAACGAGTCGTGATTTTACTTGGCAAAATTGTGACGAAAGTCAGCTGTTCACCTGGTGGGTTTTTTCGGGGATGAATAGCTTCTTTAGCTGCCGTCTTCTTTTATCATATATTGCTGCCTTTGCACCTGTCAATGTTTACTTTTGTATGCACATTAATTCAACAAAAAATCCTGACTTTGGAGCAATGTTCACAGACTCTAGTATTTGGCTCTCTAGTAGATGCAATGGTTTTCCGTATTAGGACCATGATTTCGGTCCTAACTTGTTCACCGGTCCTCATATGGAAGGTACTTTTCCTTGTTGATGTCACAAGAATGGTAGAAATACAAGAACACACACACATTCTTGTAATTCTTAACTTTTGAGACCTCCGAAAAAAAGGCCTACCTCTTTAGGACCACCCTTTCTAGATATATAAAGATTTGTATTTACAACATTAATAATATATACATATATGCGATGCAAAAGGTCACAATTTCACAAAAAAAGGTCACCATTTCACAAAAAAAACTTTGACATTTTGGCAGTATTATAATAAAAGTCGTCATTTTACTCAACGCAAGTCAAAATTTTACAGGAAAAACTGAACATTTGTGCAATATTATGATAAAAGTTAGAATTTTACTCAACAACAGTCGCAATTTTACAAGAAAAACTTAAAATGTGGGCAATTTTATGAAAGGGGCGTAATTTTACTTGGCAAAATTGTGACAAAAGTCAGCTGTTCATCTGGCGGGTTTTTTCGGGGATGAATAGCTTCTTTAGCTGCCGTCTTGTTTTATCATATATTGCTGCCTTTGCACATGTCAATGTTTACTTTTGTATGCACATTAAATCAACAAAAAAAATCCTGACTTTGGAGCAATGTTCACAGACTCTAGTATTTGGCTCTCTAGTAGATGCAATGGTTTTCCGTATTGGGACCATGATTTTTGTCCTATCTTGTTCACCGGCAGGGGGGCAGCACGGTGGAAGAGGGGTTAGTGCATCCGCCTCACAATACTAAGGTCCTGAGTAGTCTTGGGTTCAATCCCGGGCTCGGGATCTTTCTGTGTGGAGTTTGCATGTTCTCCCCGTGACTGCGTGGGTTCCCTCCGGGTACTCCGGCTTCCTCCCACCTCCAAAGACATGCACCTGGGGATAAGTTGATTGGAAACACTAAATTGGCCCTAGTGTGTGAATGTGAGTGTGAATGTTGTCTGTCTATCTGTGTTGGCCCTGCGATGAGGTGGCGACTTGTCCAGGGTGTACCCCGCCTTCCGCCCGATTGTAGCTGAGATAGGCTCCAGCGCCCCCCGCGACCCCAAAGGGAATAAGCGGTAGAAAATGGATGGATGGATGGATGGATCTTGTTCACCGGTCCTCATATGGAAGGTACTTTTCCTTGTTGATGTCACAAGAAAGGTAGAAATAGAAGAACACACACACACACACACACACACACACACACACACACACACACACACACACACACACACACACACACACATTTTTGAATTTCTTACCTTCTTGAGACTTCTGAAAAAAATACCAACATCTTTAGGACCACCCTTTCTAGATATATAAAGATTTTTATTTACAACATTAATAATATATACATATATGCTGTGCAAAAGGTCACAATGTCACAAAAAAGGTCACAATTTCACGAGAAAAACTTTGACATTTTGGCAGTATTATAATAAAAGTTGTCATTTTACTCAACGGAAGTCAATATTTTACGGGAAAAACTGAACATTTGTGCAATATTATGATAAAAGTTGGAATTTTACTCAACAAAAAGAAAAGCTTAAAATGTTGGCAATTTTATGAAAAGAGTCATAATTTTACTTGGCAAAATTGTGACAAAAGTCAGCTGTTCACCTGGCGGTTTTTCTCGGGGATGAATAGGGAAGTTCTTCTTTAGCTGCCGTCTTGTTTTATCATATATTGCTGCCTTTGCACCTGTCAATGTTTACTTTTGTATGCACATTAAATCAACAAAAAATCTTGACTTTGGAGCAATGTTCACAGACTGTAGTATTTGGCTCTCTATTAGATGCAATGGTTTTCCGTATTAGGACCATGATTTTGGTCCTAACTTGTTCACCGGTCCTAATATGGAAGGTACGTTTTCTTGTTGATGTCTCAAGAATGGTAGAAATACAAGAACACACACACACACACACATTCTTGTATTACTTGACTTTTTGAGACCTCCGAAAAAAAGGCCGACCTCTTTTGTACCACCCTTTCTAGATATATAAAGATTTGTATTTACAACATTAATAACATATATATATATATATATATATATATATATATATATATATATATATATATATATATATATATATATATATATATGCTATGCCAAAGGTCAAAATGTCACAAAAAAGGTCATCATTTCACAAGAAAAACTTTGACATTTTGGCAGTATTATAATAAAAGTCGTCATTTTACTCAACACAAGTCAACATTTTTCGGGAAAAACTGAACATTTGTGCAATATTATAATAAAAGTTGGAATTTTACTCAACAACAAGAAAAGCTTAAAATGTTGGCAATTTTATGAAAAGAGTCGTAATTTTACTTGGCAAAATTGTGACAAAAGTCAGCTGTTCACCTGGCGGGTTTTTTCGGGGATGAATAGCTTCTTTAGCTGCCGTCTTGTTTTATCATATATTGCTGCCTTTGCACCTGGCAATGTTTACTTTTGTATGCACATTAATTCAACAAAAAATCCTAACTTTGGAGCAATGTTCACAGACTCTAGTATTTGGCTCTCTAGTAGATGCAATGGTTTTCCGTATTGGGACCATGATTTCGGTCCTAACTTGTTCACCGGTCCTCATATGGAAGGTACTTTTCCTTGTTGATGTCACAAAAATGGTAGAAATACAAGAACACACACACATTCTTGTAATTCTTAACTTTTGAGACCTCCGAAAAAAAGGCCTACCTCTTTAGGACCACCCTTTCTAGATATATAAAGATTTGTATTTACAACATTAATAATATATACATATATGCGATGCAAAAGGTCACAATTTCACAAAAAAAGGTCACCATTTCACAAAAAAAACTTTGACATTTTGGCAGTATTATAATAAAAGTCGTCATTTTACTCAACGCAAGTCAAAATTTTACAGGAAAAACTGAACATTTGTGCAATATTATGATAAAAGTTAGAATTTTACTCAACAACAGTCGCAATTTTACAAGAAAAACTTAAAATGTGGGCAATTTTATGAAAGGGGCGTAATTTTACTTGGCAAAATTGTGACAAAAGTCAGCTGTTCATCTGGCGGGTTTTTTCGGGGATGAATAGCTTCTTTAGCTGCCGTCTTGTTTTATCATATATTGCTGCCTTTGCACATGTCAATGTTTACTTTTGTATGCACATTAAATCAACAAAAAAAATCCTGACTTTGGAGCAATGTTCACAGACTCTAGTATTTGGCTCTGTAGTAGATGCAATGGTTTTCCGTATTGGGACCATGATTTTTGTCCTATCTTGTTCACCGGCAGGGGGGCAGCACGGTGGAAGAGGGGTTAGTGCATCCGCCTCACAATACTAAGGTCCTGAGTAGTCTTGGGTTCAATCCCGGGCTCGGGATCTTTCTGTGTGGAGTTTGCATGTTCTCCCCGTGACTGCGTGGGTTCCCTCCGGGTACTCCGGCTTCCTCCCACCTCCAAAGACATGCACCTGGGGATAAGTTGATTGGAAACACTAAATTGGCCCTAGTGTGTGAATGTGAGTGTGAATGTTGTCTGTCTATCTGTGTTGGCCCTGCGATGAGGTGGCGACTTGTCCAGGGTGTACCCCGCCTTCCGCCCGATTGTAGCTGAGATAGGCTCCAGCGCCCCCCGCGACCCCAAAGGGAATAAGCGGTAGAAAATGGATGGATGGATGGATGGATCTTGTTCACCGGTCCTCATATGGAAGGTACTTTTCCTTGTTGATGTCACAAGAAAGGTAGAAATAGAAGAACACACACACACACACACACACACACACACATTTTTGAATTTCTTACCTTCTTGAGACTTCTGAAAAAAATACCAACATCTTTAGGACCACCCTTTCTAGATATATAAAGATTTTTATTTACAACATTAATAATATATACATATATGCTGTGCAAAAGGTCACAATGTCACAAAAAAGGTCACAATTTCACGAGAAAAACTTTGACATTTTGGCAGTATTATAATAAAAGTTGTCATTTTACTCAACGGAAGTCAATATTTTACGGGAAAAACTGAACATTTGTGCAATATTATGATAAAAGTTGGAATTTTACTCAACAAAAAGAAAAGCTTAAAATGTTGGCAATTTTATGAAAAGAGTCATAATTTTACTTGGCAAAATTGTGACAAAAGTCAGCTGTTCACCTGGCGGTTTTTCTCGGGGATGAATAGGGAAGTTCTTCTTTAGCTGCCGTCTTGTTTTATCATATATTGCTGCCTTTGCACCTGTCAATGTTTACTTTTGTATGCACATTAAATCAACAAAAAATCTTGACTTTGGAGCAATGTTCACAGACTGTAGTATTTGGCTCTCTATTAGATGCAATGGTTTTCCGTATTAGGACCATGATTTTGGTCCTAACTTGTTCACCGGTCCTAATATGGAAGGTACGTTTTCTTGTTGATGTCTCAAGAATGGTAGAAATACAAGAACACACACACACACACACACACACACACACACACACACACACACATTCTTGTATTACTTGACTTTTTGAGACCTCCGAAAAAAAGGCCGACCTCTTTTGTACCACCCTTTCTAGATATATAAAGATTTGTATTTACAACATTGATAACATATATATATATATATATATATATATGCTATGCCAAAGGTCAAAATGTCACAAAAAAGGTCATCATTTCACAAGAAAAACTTTGACATTTTGGCAGTATTATAATAAAAGTCGTCATTTTACTCAACACAAGTCAACATTTTTCGGGAAAAACTGAACATTTGTGCAATATTATAATAAAAGTTGGAATTTTACTCAACAACAAAAAAAGCTTAAAATGTTGGCAATTTTATGAAAAGAGTCGTAATTTTACTTGGCAAAATTGTGACAAAAGTCAGCTGTTCACCTGGCGGGTTTTTTCGGGGATGAATAGCTTCTTTAGCTGCCGTCTTGTTTTATCATATATTGCTGCCTTTGCACCTGGCAATGTTTACTTTTGTATGCACATTAATTCAACAAAAAATCCTAACTTTGGAGCAATGTTCACAGACTCTAGTATTTGGCTCTCTAGTAGATGCAATGGTTTTCCGTATTGGGACCATGATCTCGGTCCTAACTTGTTCACCAGTCCTCATATGGAAGGTACTTTTCCTTGTTGATGTCACAAGAAGGGCAGAAATAGAAGAACACACACACATTTTTGAATTTCTTGACTTCTTGAGACTTCTGAAAAAAATGCCAACCTCTTTACAACCACCCTTTCTAGCTATATAAAGATTTGTATTTACAACATTAATAATATATACATATATGCTGTGCAAAAGGTCACAATGTCACAAAAAAGGTCACCATTTCACAAGAAAAACTTTGACAATTTGGCAGTATTATAATAAAAGTCGTCATTTTACTCAACGCAAGTCAACATTTTTTACAGGAAAAACTGAACATTTGTGTAATAGTATGATAAAAGTTGGAATTTTACTCAACAACAGTCGCAATTTTACAGGAAAAGCTTAAAATGTTGGCAATTTTATGAAAAGAGTCGTAATTTTACTTGGCAAAGTTGTGACAAAAGTCAGTTGTTCACCTGGCGGGTTTTTCCGGGGATGAATATCTTCTTTAGCTGCCGTCTTGTTTTATCATAAATTGCTGCCTTTGCACCTGTCAATGTTTACTTTTGTATGCACATTAAATCAACAAAAAATCCTGACTTTGGAGCAATGTTCACAGACTGTTGTCAAGACTTGGACTGTGGAGTTTTTGTTTTCCCAAGATGCAAGAGAATTTGGATCGGACATGGCTTGAAGGTGGGTACATGATTTATTTATCAAACAAAGAATAAACAAAAAGCGCGCACTTTGGCGGAGGTAAAAAACTTGGCGAATGAAAACAAAACTTGCACAAAGGCAGAAACTGAACACAAAATAACAAAACACTTACTGTGGCATGGGACCGTGAACAGGGCTTGAAAACGCGAGGATAGCAGGGTGAGAAAGGCTATGACTCCAGGACGAACAATAGAAAATGAAAAGCTTAAATAACACAGACATGATTAACAACAGGTGCGTGACTCAAAACAGGTGCGTGACATGACAGGTGAAACTAATGGGTAACTATGGTGACAAGACAAGGGAGTGAAAAGACAGAAACTAAAGAGTCCTATAACTAAACAAAACATGATTACACAGACATGACAGAGCCCCTCCCTTAAGGACAGATACCAGATGTCCATAAAAAAAATTAACAAGAGTCATGGGAGGGCGGGAGGGGGACATGGCGGTGGGAAGCCAGACCACGTGTCCCCGTATCCACCGGGGCAGAGTTAGGTGGCGGTGGCGAGTGGAACGCCGCTGCAGCAGGCGAGGCGGGCGCCCAGGGAATGGCCACATTCGTGGCCGACTGGGAGGTGGGCGCACTTGGCGTGGCGGGCGACCAGGTAGCGGCCATATCCGTGGCTGACGAGGAGGGAGGCGCGTTGTCATCGTGGCAGGCGTGGAAGCAGCAGATGATGCAGGCAGCGAAGCTCGGCGTGGCGCGTCAGGCGGCGAAGCTCGGCGTCAGGCGGCGAAGCTCGGCGTGGCGCGTCAGGCGGCGAAGCTCGGCGTGACGCGTCAGGCGGCGAAGCTCGGCGTGGCGCGTCAGGCGGCGAAGCTCGGCGTGGCGCGTCAGGCGGCGAAGCTCGGCGTGGCGCGTCTTGGTCTTGGACTAGGCGTGGGTCTTGGTCTTGGCATGGCGGGTCTTGGTCTATGCATGGCGGGTCTCGGTCTTGGCATGGCGGGTCTCGGTCTTGGCATGGCGGGTCTTGGTCTTGGCGTGGCGGGTCTTGGTCTTGGTCTTGGCGTGGAGGGTCTTGGTCTTGGTCTTGGCGTGGAGGGTCTTGGTCTTGGACTTGGCGTGGAGGGTCTTGGTCTTGGACTTGGCGTGGAGGGTCTTGGTCTCGGTCTTGGCATGGCGGGTCTTGGTCTTGGCGTGGAGGGTCTTGGTCTTGGACTTGGCGTGGAGGGTCTTGGTCTTGGACTTGGCGTGGAGGGTCTTGGTCTTGGACTTGGCGTGGAGGGTCTTGGTCTTGGACTTGGCGTGGAGGGTCTTGGTCTTGGCTTGGCAGTGCTTGGCGGCGTGGAGCTGGTACCGGAGCTTGGCATGATGCGGCTAGGCGTGGTGCGGGTATTGGAGTCTGCCGTGGAACTTGGCGTGGTGGAGCTGGTGCTAGCCTTGGTGCGGCAACAGGTGCAGCGACAGGTGCTAGCCGAGGTGCAGCGACAGGTGCTAGCCATGGAGCTGCGGCAGGTGCTAGCCGTGGAGCTAGCCTTGGAGCAGGTGGAGGTGGCCTAGCTGGGGGTTGCGGCTTGGCAGGTCAGAAGACTGGTGAGGGCGGTCGTGCTGGAGGCTGTGGCTTGACAGGTCGGAAGACTGGTGGTGGCGGCCGTGCTGGAGGCTGTGGCTTGACATGGTGATGCAGAGCCACCCCACCTACACAGCTCCCAACCCCATCCCCCCTCTCAAGGGGCGGATACCAGACGCGCTCTCTGCGGTCTGGAACTCTCTCTAGGGGTGGGCGGAGGGAAGCAGAAACTTCCCCTTTAAATTGTCCAAAATGTCTATTTTCTACCTGTGATATTGTGGGTGAAAAAAAAAGAAATTGTGACTTGGGCGTGACTTGAGTCCTGGGGGGCGGGGAATCAAAAGAAAAATAATTCAGAAAAGAAAAATCCTGGTCTTTGACGTCATCTTGGAGCTGCGGAGATGGCAGCAGCCTACTTCCGCCCGGAGTGGGTGAAGCCTGCGGGAGCGCTGCGTGCGGTCTGCTCGCCTTCCCTGACGTCCTCGGTCTGGAGCGGCACTTCCGGGATTGCGGTGAGGCAGCGCCATCCTCGGACCAAATAGAGCTAATGGGAATAAGCTTCCCATTTGGCCCCCACATCAGGTCTCGCTCCGCCATGGCTCCTAAAGACTCCCAATTTCCTTCTTCGCCCAAATTCCTTGCGGGAAAGCGATTTGCTGGAGTCATAATGTCAAGACTTGGACTGTGGAGTTTTTGTTTTCCCAAGATGCAAGAGAATTTGGATCGGACATGGCTTGAAGGTGGGTACATGATTTATTTATCAAACAAAGAATAAACGAAAAGCGCGCACTTTGGCGGAGGTAAAAAACTTGGCGAATGAAAACAAAACTTGCACAAAGGCAGAAACTGAACACGAAATAACAAAACATTTACTGTGGCATGGGACCGTGAACAGGGCTTAAAAACGCGAGGATAGCAGGGTGAGAAAGGCTATGACTCCAGGACGAACAACAGAAAATGAAAAGCTTAAATAACACAGACATGATTAACAACAGGTGCGTGACTCAAAACAGGTGCGTGACATGACAGGTGAAACTAATGGGTAACTATGGTGACAAGACAAGGGAGTGAAAAGACAGAAACTAAAGAGTCCTATAACTAAACAAAACATGATTACACAGACATGACAACTGTAGTATTTGGCTCTCTAGTAGATGCAATGGTTTTCCGTATTGGGACCATGATTTTGGTACTAACTTGTTCACCGGTCCTCATATGGAAGGTACTTTTCCTTATTGATGTCACAAGAAGGGTAGAAATAGAAGAACACACACACACACACACACACACACACACACACACACACACACACACACACACACACACACACACACACATATTCTTGTATTTCTTACCTTCTTGAGACCGCCGAAAAAAAGGCCTACCTCTTTAGGACCGCCCTTTCTAGATATATAAAGATTTGTATTTACAACATTGGCAGTATTATAATAAAAGTAGTCATTTTACTCAACGCAAGTCAAAATTTTACAGGAAAAATTGAACATTTGTGCAATATTATGATAAAAGTTGGAATTTTACTCAACAACAGTCGCAATTTTACAAGAAAAGCTTAAAATGTTGGCAATTTTGTGAAATGAGTCGTAATTTTACTCGACAAAAGTCACAATTTTATAAGAAAACTTTTGGCAATATTATAATAATCTGAATTTTATAAGAACACTTTAAAAATGTGGCGATATTATTATAATCTGAATTTTACTCGGTAAAAATGATGACAAAAGTCATAATTTTACCCAAAGAAAATCAATATTGGCAATATTGTGATAAAAGTCAGAATTTTACATGAAAAATGCCACCATTTTGCATTAAAAAGTAATAATTTTACATATAAAAGTAAACATTTTACGAGAAAATATCGCAATATTACAGAAACAGAAAGAATATGAGAAATGTTTCCCAAATTCATAACAAAAAAATCGACGCGTTGTGAGAAAAAGACTGCTTTTAGTTATTCTTTTGTTTTGTTTTGTTTGTTTTTAATTGTATTATAATCTTCATTATTTACTTCAAGTTATTACAGTATGTCTCTATATACATATTTTTTTGGCCATTTGGGCGCATATCAATTTCTTACACACACTTGTTATTTCATATGTTGACCAGAGGGGGAGCACTTTTAAAACTGACACACAGTCAATTTGAAAAATCCCTCCTTTTTGGAACCACCCTAATTCTGATAGATTTCCTCAACAGGGGTGACACTCTCTCGTAGATGCATTGGTTATCCGTATTGGGACCATGATTTATGTCCTAACTTGTTCATCGGTCCTCATATGGAAGGTACTTTTCCTTGTTGATGTCTCAAGAAGGGTAGAAATACAAGAACATACACACACATGAGAAGCCACAGTGTTGCACCACAAGCACTTAATGTTTACAAGAGAAACACAGTAGCAAAAGGTGTCGTTGAAGTAAAAGAAAACCTCTACACGGTTCATTCTACCCATCTGTGTGTTTTGGATGCTGCGCCGCAGTCGGTGTGATAAAAAAAAAAAAAAAAACACTGAATAAAAACATTCCCTGTTTCAAATTCGCAGCGTTGACGTGAGTGTGGTTTAAAGCCGCTTTCTTGGCAAAAGCCTCCAAAAGAAGGTTGCCTGGCTGGCTTCTCTCCTAGCTGCAATCTGTTGGACCGCTTTAAGATCACTTGAGGCGTTGTCGCCACTCAGTGAGCAGATTGTACCAAAAACAAGCGTATAAAGCTTCTGCATATTTTTTTTTTTGTAGCACAGCATAAGAAATAAAATCTTTAACCGACTACCCCGCCAAATATTCAGGCTCACTTTTCTCCTTGCCTCCCTGGTCCTCATAGGAGTGTTATTTTCTTCGTGTTTATTAGGGTGTGTGCGACTTTGTGTTGTGGAGTGGCTTTGTCTGCAACATAGAGCATAATTAGTCTTCTGTCTAGACATAGGAACCCAGATGGGACAATTGCAGTTTTTGTGCAACCCAGTTTTTGTGCAACCCTGCTGACTAATGATCTGACAACCAACTTTTTGTCCGTGCATAATTGCAGGAGTTTGGGGGGGTTTGCTTTTACGTCCTTGGCTTTTTGGAGTAGTTTGTATCGAACACAGTGAAGTGACTTACAAAAACCTAAAAACAGTGGATGGATGGTAAAATGATGTACACAAAAACTGAGAAATTAGTACACTTTGACAGCAAATGTAGACCCGAAGATGGCGAGAAAGGCACATGAAAGAAGGTCAGTTGCACCCACCTTACTTTCTAGCCCTTCATTAGAATTATGAGTAAATTTAAATGGGAATATATGAACATCCTATCAGTCGACATACCAGTGAGAGCAGACATTGTACAGTAAGTGATGTTTTGTCATGTTTGTTGGCTCTCATTAGGTCTGCAGTGAGTACTTATCAATGTTGTAGTTAAAGAAAAAGCAAACGTGATGCATTTTTTAAATTAATGTGCCACGTATGCTTAAAATGAGCAAAATACGTAAATAATACATGTTATGATTGTACCTGTTACTACGTTATCGATATACCTACAGTGTGTATATACAACATTGATGGAAGTGTGTGGATGTTTTTTTGTTTTTTTTACGTTTGCTCGCATTTATTTACAAAACCCAAAACCAGTGAAGTTGGCACGTTGTGTAAATTGTAAATAAAAACAAAATACAATGATTTGCAAATTCTATATTGAATTGAATAGACTGCAAAGACAATATACTTAACGTTCGAACTGGAAAATATTGTCATTTTTTACAAATATTAGCTCATTTGGAATTTGATGCCTGCAACATGTTTCAAAAAAGCTGGCACAATAGGCAAAAAAGACTGAGAAAGTTGAGGAATGCTCATCGAACACTTATTTGGAACATCCCACAGGTGAACAGGCTCATTGGGAACAGGTGGGTGCCATGATTGGGTATAAAAGCAGCTTCCATGAAATGCTCAGTCATTCACAAACAAGGATGGGGCGAGGGTCACAATTTTGAAACGCCGCCAGCTTCGCTGGGCCCGAGCTCATCTAAGATGGACTGCTCTAAAGACTCAAAGCTCTATAGTGAAAGCCGTTATCTACATATTTAGGCTACATTTAAACTAGTGTGGGTGGCACTGGAATCGAACCTGGAACCTGGCACGGCCGTTCTACTAACCGATCAACGCTGCCCCAACACAGGAAATGAATACAATTATTAGTGATTGCTTTTACCTGAATAAAGGGTAGGGTTAAATTAGCTCTGATTCTTCATACTCCTTTTCGTACATGTGGAATTTTAAACATGAGATGTGCTCCAATTTTACCCTATGTGCATTTTCAAAATAAGATAAACTAAATACAATGTTATGGCGTGTGCACATCCCGCTGCGCAGTCCTCAGCGCGCTCTGCTGAGCTGACTGGTCCCCCGTACCAGCACCCAGACTGGTCCCCAAGCCAGCACCCAGGCTGGTCCCCGTGCCAGCACCACGGCTAGCTCATCCTTCAGCACCATGACCAGCTCCACAGTCTGCTGCTTCGTCTCCGGCTCTGACGACATCATCCTCCCCGTCTCTGGCGGGCCTTTCCACGGCGCCACCATCCTCCTCGTCTCCGGCGGGCCATCCCACGGCGCCGCCCTCGTCTTCAGCATCGTCGCCTCCGCGACCCCCAGCGTTTTGCGCCAACAGCAGCAACGCCCAGGACATAGGCTTGGAACTCGTAGGCTGCTGTGGTTCTGGTGGCACTCGCCTCCGCCTTCCCAACGGCCAAGGAAGTGGCCATTCCATGGTCGCCCGCCTCGCCTGCTGCAGGGGCGTTCTACTCGCCGCAGTCACCGACTCGTCCCCAGTGGATTCGGGGACACTTGGGCCAGCGACCCACCACCAGTTCCCCCCTCCGGCCTCCCTTGACTCTTGATCTGGGTCTCTGTTTTTTTGTTGTTGTTTCTATTTCTAGGACAACTGTAATCTGTCCATAAGGAAGGGGGTACTGTTTTGGCGCGAACGCATCCCGCTGCGCAGTCCTCAGCACGTTCTGCTGAGCGCACGGCTGGGCACGGCCCCGCACACTCCGGGCCTGGAGCGGTCATGGCCTGGAGCGGTCATGCCCTTGCGCGGCTGCGTTCAACCGGTGATTAACACACCTGCCTGGAATGAGAACTCCACGCCATATAAGCCTGCGGGTCCTGCGATTCGGGGCTAGAACATAGTTCCCTGTTACAGTAAACTGTCCTGTATCTGGCTTTCCTTGTGCATTCTCGCGCTCAGTGTCCTCCCGCTTCCATGCTCATTTGTCCCCTGTCTTCTCCCTTGTCCCCGCAGTTTTTTCTCCCGTCGCCTTAGATTCGAGCTGTGTGTCTCGTTTCCTTGGACTCCCCCTGGATCTCGACTGCCTTCCCAGATCTCGACCCACTCGCATGGACACGGACTCTGACGCCTCTCTCTTGCTCTGGATCTTTTGCCTGTCGCACGGACTTCCCAGACCAGCCTCGCCCTCTTGGACTTCCGAGTTTTGATCAACACCCACCTACAACGCCTCCTGGTAACACTCAAGAGATAAATGCTTCACATAGTCCCGCACCACACGCTCTAGTAGTATACACACATCATCGCACATTATTTATTTAATAAATAGAGCTAAACGACATCCTTGCCTCTGTGCCGTATTCTTCCCCCATCACAACATAACATCCACAGTAGTTTTTCAATTATTATTAAAAATTGTTTAACCCAAATGTATTTTAATTATTCATACTTGAGTCATCTTTATTGATCACTATAGTTCTAAAATCTTCTAAAATTGCAAATATTGCAATTTGTATGTTTTGTTTTTTCAAAGCATACTCTACAATGTTTTGGTCCTAAATCAAATATTTGTTAAAGCATAAAAATGGCTAAATAAACAAAACAAATATCGATACTTCCATAGTATTGGCCATTAGATGAGACTAAACCAATTAGAGCACACTGTTTAGTATCCTGGCCACTTATTGGCTCAGCCTCAGGCAGCATTATTTTAGCATTATTATTTTAAAAGAGTGCAAAGGTGTGAGACATAATGTTGAAGACCCGTGGGTCTAAAATAATGTTAAACTATCCACCTTCTTTGTTATATTGTATTTGTCTTCCCGTAAACGTCATTATATAACATAAAAAATGTGTTTAAAAATACTGCTAGCTTAATGTGATTTGACTTTTGTCCAACACAGGCAACCCAAAACGTTGAAAGAGCCATATTGGACCAAAAATACAAAAAACGAATCCGTCTGGAGCCGCAAAAAAATGAAAAGCCGTATGTAATTGTTATAATGAAGGCAACATATGAGGTAAGTGTCTATATTAGCCCACTATCAAAATGACTTTAAAAGTATTATATAAATGTTATAATGAAGACAACACATGACATAAGTGTCTATAATAGTTATATTAGCCTACTATCAAAATGACAATGTGTCACAGGCTGAAGCAAATTTTCGTTGACAGCAATGTTGAAATGTAATATTTATTCTACACATTTGTACAACATTAGAAGCCATTAGTAAATCAGAGGCTACTCAGAAGGTGAGATAACTCCAGGAAATTACTGGCTTTTAATGGCTAAATGTATAGATGTGTGTGTCCAGGTTAAAGGAAACGGCAGGCTGTCTTCTTTTTTTAGATTTATTACAATCTTTGGCAAGCTCGGTAATGTTTGCTGTGGTCTGGAACAACATGGCACACAAACAACTATCTGAAATGCAGTCAATATTACATACGGATAATGTGTCATGAGACATGAACAACTAAATTATATACAAAGAGGATAAAAGTAAAGGATATTAAATGAGCTCAACTATACCTACAAATAAGGCATAATGATGCAATATGTTAGCATTTATGTTAGCATTGATTTGCTTGGAGTCATGCACTGACCACATATGCCTGATTAGCACTCGACACAAGTCAATAACATCAACAAAGCGCACTTTTGTACATTCACGCACAGCATAAAACGTTTGGTGGACAAAATGGGACAAAGAAGGAGTGGAAGATTTTACATGTAAACAAACTGTTGTGTCACAGTCCACACTATGGTGAGTTCAATAACCGCCAAAATTAGTAGGGCAAAACGATGTTCACCAAATACAGTGAATCATACACACAAACATATTTAACAGTGGGCTTTCTAACAATTGGGAAGGTTTGTGTCATGTTGGTCCTCAAACAAAAAAACATACTAAAACAAAATAATTATTTTCCCCTCATCTTTTTTACATTTTCAATCCTTTTTTAAAAATGATCCAGGTAGCCACTAGGGCGGCACTAGAGAGCAGCGGATTGCTGAACTTCGGCCTAAGAGATAGGTGATAGGTCTGAATGGCCACCCCTATGCTCATATTTTAATCAAAAAACACATTAAAAAAAATATTTGAAAAAAGAAAATAAATCACAGAAAATTACAGGTATATAAATAAATGGTTGGGAACTTTTTAAGTCAATCAATCAATCAATCAAAGTTTATTTATATAGCCCTCAATCACAAGTGTCTCAAAGGGCTTCACAAGCCACAACGACAAGGCAATATGGGAAATATGTGCATTTGCATAGTTAGGAGGAGATTAAGGATGTCCGATAATATCGGACTGCTGATATTAATGGCCAATAAATGCTTTAAAATGTAATATCGGAAATTATCGGTATCGGTTTCAAAATTATCAATATCGGTTTCAAAAAAGTAAAATTCATGACTTTTTAAAACGCCGCTGTACGGAGTGGTACACGGACGTATGGAGAAGTACAGAGCGCCAATAAACCTTAAAGGCACTGCCTTTGCGTGCCGGCCCAATCACATAATACATACGGCTTTTCACACACTCAAGTGAATGCCCCTGCATACTTGGTCAACAGCCATACAGGTCACACTGAGGGTGGCCGTATAGACAACTTTAACACTGTTACAAATATGCGCCACACTGTGAACCCACACCAAACAAGAATGACAAACACATTTCGGGAGAACATCCGCACCGTAACACAACATAAACACAACAGAACAAATACCCAGAACCCCTTGCAGCACTAACTCTTCCGGGATGCTACAATATACACCCCTGGCCCCTTCTACCTCCTCACACTCTCTCAGGGAGAGCATGTCCCAAATTCCAAGCTGCTGTTTTGAGGCATGTTAAAAAAAATAATGCACTTTGTGACTTCAATAATTAATATTTCAGTGCCATGTTGGCATTTTTTTCCCATAACTTAAGTTGATTTATTTTGGAAAACCTTGTTACATTGTTTAATGCATCCAGTGGGGCATCACAACAAAATATAGGCATAATAATGTGTTAATTCCACGACGGTATATATCGGTATCGGTTGATATGGGAATCGGTAGTTAAGAGTTGGACAATATCGGGATATCGGCAAAAAAGCCATTATCGGACATCTCGAGAGAAGTTGCCTCGTTAAGCGGGAAATAAATCATCGGGTTTGACCCAGATGACGTTAAGATTGTTGTCTTTAATGACCTCATTAACTAATAACATATTGGGAGACAATGATCTTATTTTTAAAAAGGCCATATTATAGGTAGTGGGCTGTTTTGAGGAATGTTTGTTAATGTTATCCGTAGTGGAGATATTAATACTGTCACGTTTATTTTAAATAATTTCGACAATATCTAGGAATTGATATGATGGGAATCTTCAGATCGTTTGCTTGGTGCTTTGATAGACTGAACTCAATCAAAGTCAACCAAACGATGTCCATGAATGACGCTAATTGCACGTTCTTCCATCCATCCATCCATTTTCTACCGCTTATTCCCTTCGGGGTCGCAGGGGGTGCTGGAGCCTATCTCAGCTACAATTGGGCGGAAGGCGGTGTACACCCTGGACAAGTCACCACCTCATCACAGGGCCAACACAGATAGACAGACAACATTCACTCTCACATTCACACACTAGGGCCAATTTAGTGTTGCCAATCAACCTATCCCCAGGTGCATGTTTTTGGAGGTGGGAGGAAGCTGGAGTACCCGGAGGGAACCCACGCAGTCACGGGGAGAACATGCAAACTCCACACAGAAAGACCCCGAGCCCGAGATTGTACCCAGGACTACTCAGGACCTTCATATTGTGAGGCAGACGCACTAACCCCTCTTCCACCGTGCTGCCTTAATTGCATGTTCTCCCGCCTGAAATTAATATAGATTAAATAATCAGTATTTGATCATTAATATTAAACATCTATATTCCTAATGCCAAGACAACAACTTTTTAAAACACCCGCAGAGGAGCATGCCCTCACAAATCCTACCCACAGAAACGTGACCTCTGTTAAGAACAACCCAAAGCGTTTTGGTAATAAATGTAGACGTGCGAGCCACAAAATGCCACATGCACAGGCGGGCTGAAGCATTACTTCCCCTCCGTGCTGACACGTGCACTCTCAATACATAGTTTGTGACACTTAACAAGCCGGGCCATCATGCCGGTGACTGCAGGGAGACTGTAGTGTGTGGAATCCCCCCCTTAACCCACCTCAGACCAGGCTCAGACTCAGCCCCAGCTTCGCTGTCAGCAACATATTCACACGGCATGAAATAATTTTTTTAGAAAATTGAAAAGTGATGAGTTTGTCGTGACACGTTATTATAACATTTTTATTGCAGAAGGAGAATCTGGATGGAGAATCTGAAGGTGCTGTTTCGCCTTTGGCTAAAAATACAGCCTGGTTTTTCACAGGATGTTGTGTAACCTCACAAATACGAGTCATGCCGCAGGCAAGAAAACACTGTTAAGGTCTTGGACAGTGTGCAAAATCCTATTTGTGTATCGTTTACATTTGGAAAAATAAAAGTTGCCTTTACAAACATAACATTAGCGTAACAAAATCAAATAGCCTGTCTGACAATTTTACCACACAAGCGTTTTAAGCAAAATGTATTGCTACGTTATGCTTAGTATATTTAGCAGTGGCGGGATGTGCGTTTCCCACCTAGGCCTTCAGTGATGTCCTACTTAGTCCGACTGCAATAAATACCCCTCAAAATACCATAATTTATGTCACCACATGACCACGGCTGGAACACACTTGTGCACTACTGGGCAGTAAATTGCCTCAACAGTGTACAAAACAGGCTATATTTCGGCACATTTAAAAATCCATGAACTCGCATCAGCATTTAAAACATACATGGTACTTTCAAAAAAATATTTATTGTTAAAGGCCTACTGAAATGCGATTTTCTTATTTAAACAGGGATAGCAGGTCCATTCTATGTGTCATACTTGATCATTTCGCGATATTGCCATATTTTTGCTGAAAGGATTTAGTAGAGAATATCGACGATAAAGTTTGCAACTTTTGGTCGCTGATAAAAAAGCCTTGCCTGAACCGGAAGTAGTAGACGATATGCGCGTGACATCACAGGTTGTGGAGCTCCTCACATCCGCACATTGTTTACAATCATGGCCACCAGCAGAGAGAGCGATTCGGACCGAGAAAGCGACGATTTCTCCATTAGTTTGAGCGAGGATGAAAGATTTGTGGATGAGGAAAGTGAGAGTGAAGGACTAGAGGGCAGTAGGAGCGATTCAGATAGGGAAGATGCTGTGAGAGGCGGGTGGGACCTGATATTCAGCTGGGAATGACTAAAACAGTAAATAAACACAAGACATATACATACTCTATTAGCCACAACACAACCAGGCTTGTATTTAATATGCCACAACTTAATCCCGCATAACAAACACCTCCCCCCTCCCGTCCATATAACCCGCCAATACAACTCAAACCCCTGCACAACACACTCAATCCCACAGCCCAAAGTACCGTTCACCTCCCCAAAGTTCATACAGCACATATATTTCCCCAAAGTCCCCAAAGTTACGTACGTGACATGCACATAGTGGCAAGCACATACGGGCAAGCGATCAAATGTTTGGAAGCTGCAGCTGCATGCGTACTCACGGTACCGTGTCTGCGTATCCAACTCAAAGTCCTCCTGGTAAGAGTCTCTGTTGTCCCAGTTCTCCACAGGCCAATGGTAAAGCCTGACTGTCATCTTCCGGGAATGTTAACAATGAAACACCGGCTGTGTTTGTGTTGCTGCAGTCAGCTGCAATACACCGCTTCCCACCTACAGCTTTCTTCTTTGCTGTCTCCATTGTTCATTGAACACATTGCAAAAGATTCACCAACACAGATGTCCAGAGTGCTGTGGAATTTTGCGATGAAAACAGACAATTTAATAGCTGGCCACCATGCTGTCCCAAAATGTCCTCCACAATCCGTGACGTCTCGCGCTGACGTCATCATACCGAGACGTTTTCAGCAGGATATTTCGTGCGAAATTTAAAATTGCACTTAAGTAAGTTAACCCGGCCGTATTGGCATGCGTTGCAATGTTAAGATTTCATCATTGATATGCAAACTATCAGACTGTGTGGTCCGTAGTAGTGGGTTTCAGTAGGCCTTTAAGAAAATATTAAATGTGGAAAAATAAATACATCAAATATTTGAACTGTTTCTTTGTGAGTTAAAAAAGTGAGAGCCGATGATTTCTCCGTTGGCCGGGTATGGCTCGGGTGACCCTTCCCGATTTTCGCAAATTACAACTTGTTTTTGGATTCTCACTTGGGAGTGACAAGTGAAAATCCAATGACAGTCACGTTTAGCGTAAAGCCAATTAAATGGGCTACTTGTCAACAACTCGTGATCTGAGTGGCTATGGCAACTGTCTATCAACTGTCTATCCGGCAGCATTCATCCAAGCTAGCTGAATTCTGATTGGATAAAAGCTCGAACGTAAAAACAAGCAACACTGGAGCCTAATAAAACATGAAGAGAATATGATGAATACTTTATGGAAAGTAGATTAAAATGAACTTTTTATTAATCTATGATCATGATTTATGTTAGTTTATGTTTTTGCTAACGGCACACCACGGATATTTAGCACACCCCTTATGGCAAATTCACATTAGTCGCATAATTTTGGTCTTGACCTCTGTATGTATAATGAGATTTTTGCAGATCTTTAAGATGCAACCTTTTAATCAAATTGGAATAATACGATATCGAGACTGATTTGGTGGATTTAAAAATTCCTTCTTTATAAATGTCAACCTGTTGGTATGGAATTGTAAATGGGCATTTGGTGGGGTGATTTTTGAAAGGAATTGTATTGTACTGTATTTTGTATATTACATGATGATGTGTATTTTAACTCTGGGTTAAATGTATCCTTCTCGGGGTTACCTTTTTGCAGAACAAACGATAATAACAAAAGAAACAAATAATGTACAAACGTTTGTAATACAAAATTATGTCTGTCTGCAAATAAATAAATAAATAGTAGTAACTACTATTCCAGAACAGGTGCATTGCATTGCATCATACAACAATGTCAGAGTCAGTAAAAAAACAACAGACAAAAATGAACTAACTGCATGTTTGCTTTGGTATGCTACACATGACAATGAAGTAGGCAGTTCAATCAAAATATGGTTTGTATCAAAGCTGCAGGCATAACTAAGATGTCTTTGTCTCTTTACTCTGTGGGATGTATGCTTTTATGTGGAAAGGACCAAAAAAAAAAGTGCTGTGTACACTATACAGAGACGCCCTTTGTCGTAACAGCATTTTCATTCATTTAGTAGTGGGTGTATAATTGTGCCTGTGGGTGCAGAATCCAGTAGTTTGCTTGTGAAGAAAGATATTATGTACGTGTCACCTTTTGGATATGAAAGATAGAATTCAGCAGCGTTAAATGCCCACCGGTTTCTGCTGAATTGACAAGATTCTAGCATATGGTTGTTTATTTTGTGTCTCTCTTGTTCTGGATCAGTCCAACATCAAGTCATACGGGATGCAGTGCATCCAGAAAGTATTCACAGCGCTTCACCTAGACCACATTGTGTTATGTTACAGCCTTTTTTTCCAAAATGTAACACAATCATTGTTGTCATTTTTACAACAAATGTCTCCATAAAAGTGATAGTATATCATATTGTAGGTGTGTATTACCCTTTGCATTCATATTTTGCTGTTTTTTAGAATTGTGTTGTGTTTTGCTTGATTGTAAAAGATACACAACTATCGAGGAGCTGGTCTGAGAAGTAAAAGAGGAGCGATGTTCATACTTTGTTAATATTCAGTGTTTTACTGTTCATAGTTAATATTGTAAGTCTCACTTTCTTTATTTTAATGTACATTTTGGGTGTTCCATTTACATTTTGTTATGTTACAGCCTTTTTTTCAAAAATATAACACATTCATTGTTGTCATTTTTACAACACATTTCTGCATAAAAGTGATAATACATCATATTGTAGGTGTTTATTACCCTTTGCAGTCATATTTTGCTGTTTGTTACATTTTTGTTGTGTTTTGCTTGATTGTAAAAGATACACAACTATCGAGGAGCTGGTCTGAGAAGTAAAAGAGGAGCGATGTTCATATGTGGTTAATATTCAGTCTTTTATTGTTCATAGTTGATATTGTAAATCTCACTTTCTTTATTTTAATGTACATTGTGGGTGTCCCATTCACATTTTGTTATGTTACAGCCTTTTTTTCCAAAATGTAACACATTCATTGTTGTCATTTTTACAACAAATGTCTGCATACAAGTGATAGTATATCATATTGTAGGTGTGTATTACCCTTTGCATTCATATTTTGCTGTTTTTTACATTTTTGTTGTGTTTTGCTTGATTGTAAAATATACACAACTATCAAGGAGATGGTCTTAGAAGTAAAAGAGGAGCCATGTTCATGTGTTGTTAATATTCAGTGTTTTATTGTTCATAGTTAATATTGTAAATCTCACTTTCTTCATTTTAATGTACATTTTGGGTGTCCCATTCACATTTTGTTATGTTACAGCCTTTTTTTTTCCAAAATGTAACACATTCATTGTTGTCATTTTTACAACAAATGTCTGCATACAAGTGATAGTATATCATATTGTAGGTGTGTATTACCCTTTGCATTCATATTTTGCTGTTTGTTACATTTTTGTTGTGTTTTGCTTGATTGTAAAATATACACAACTATCAAGGAGATGGTCTTAGAAGTAAAAGAGGAGCCATGTTCATGTGTTGTTAATATTCAGTGTTTTATTGTTCATAGTTAATATTATAAATCTCACTTTCTTCATTTTAATGTACATTTTGGGTGTCCCATTCACATTTTGTTATGTTACAGCCTTTTTTTTTCCAAAATGTAACACATTCATTGTTGTCATTTTTACAACAAATTTCGTCATGAAAGTGATAATGTATCATATTGTAGGCGTTTATTACCCTTTGCATTCATATTTTGCTGTTTGTTACATTTTTGTTGTGTTTTGCTTGATTGTAAAATATACACAACTATCAAGGAGATGGTCTTAGAAGTAAAAGAGGAGCGATGTTCATGTGTTGTTAATATTCAGTGTTTTATTGTTCATAGTTAATATTGTAAATCTCACTTTCTTCATTTTAATGTACATTTTGGGTGTCCCATTCACATTTTGTTATGTTACAGCCTTTTTTTTCCCAAAATGTAACACATTCATTGTTGTCATTTTTACAACAAATGTCTGCATACAAGTGATAGTATATCATATTGTAGGTGTGTATTACCCTTTGCATTCATATTTTGCTGTTTGTTACATTTTTGTTGTGTTTTGCTTGATTGTAAAAGATACACAACTATCGAGGAGCTGGTCTGAGAAGTAAAAGAGGAGCGATGTTCATATGTGGTTAATATTCAGTGTTTTATTGTTCATAGTTGATATTGTAAGTCTCACTTTCTTTATTTTAATGTACATTTTGGGTGTTCCATTTACATTTTGTTATGTTACAGCCTTTTTTTCAAAAATATAACACATTCATTGTTGTCATTTTTACAACACATTTCTGCATAAAAGTGATAATACATCATATTGTAGGTGTTTATTACCCTTTGCAGTCATATTTTGCTGTTTGTTACATTTTTGTTGTGTTTTGCTTGATTGTAAAAGATACACAACTATCGAGGAGCTGGTCTGAGAAGTAAAAGAGGAGCGATGTTCATATGTGGTTAATATTCAGTGTTTTATTGTTCATAGTTGATATTGTAAATCTCACTTTCTTTATTTTAATGTACATTGTGGGTGTCCCATTCACATTTTGTTATGTTACAGCCTTTTTTTCCAAAATGTAACACATTCATTGTTGTCATTTTTACAACAAATGTCTGCATACAAGTGATAGTATATCATATTGTAGGTGTGTATTACCCTTTGCATTCATATTTTGCTGTTTGTTACATTTTTGTTGTGTTTTGCTTGATTGTAAAAGATACACAACTATCAAGGAGATGGTCTTAGAAGTAAAAGAGGAGCCATGTTCATGTGTTGTTAATATTCAGTGTTTTATTGTTCATAGTTAATATTATAAATCTCACTTTCTTCATTTTAATGTACATTTTGGGTGTCCCATTCACATTTTGTTATGTTACAGCCTTTTTTTTTCCAAAATGTAACACATTCATTGTTGTCATTTTTACAACAAATTTCGTCATGAAAGTGATAATGTATCATATTGTAGGCGTTTAGTACCCTTTGCATTCATATTTTGCTGTTTGTTACATTTTTGTTGTGTTTTGCTTGATTGTAAAAGATACACAACTATCAAGGAGATGGTCTGAGAATTAAAAGAGGAGCGATGTTCATGTGTTGTTAATATTCAGTGTTTTATTGTTCATAGTTAATAGTGTAAATGTCACTTTATTTATTTTAATGTACATTTTGGGTGTCCCATTCACATTTTGTTATGTTACAGCCTTTTTTTCCAAAATGTAACACATTCATTTTTGTCATTTTTAAAACAAATTTCGTCATGAAAGTGATAATGTATCATATTGTAGGCGTTTATTACCCTTTGCATTCATATTTTGCTGTTTGTTACATTTTTGTTGTGTTTTGCTTGATTGTAAAAGATAGACAACTATCGAGGAACTGGTCTGAGAAGTAAAAGAGGAGCGATGTTCATGTGTTGTTAATATTCAGTGTTTTATTGTTCATAGTTAATATTGTAAATCTCACTTTCTTTATTTTAATGTACATTTTTGGTGTCCCATTCAGTAAAAAAACCTGTAAAATTCAATTTTTTTGAGGTGGTCTGTCATAACTTTTTTAGAATTCTATCGGACATTGAGACTTTTGGTATTAGTGTTCCTGGAAAAAAAGGGACCCAAACACAGATACTGTACAGCAGGTTTTTACAGCTAAATTTGTATATATAATTTATACACACATACACATTGGCCCCTCAGACAAATTTTTTCTCTCCAAATGTGATACTTTATTTCAGAGATTTTTGCAAATGTATTAGAAATAAAAAAAACTAAGAGATCACGTGTACTAAAGTATTCTCAGCCTTTGCCTTAAAGGTGCCATATGTAGGAATGTGGCCAGAAATGGTACTGCAATCACGGTCAAAATTATGTAGTGCCCTCCCACTCTCCATGACCGAGGTTGCCAGATACGCAGCCAAATCCTATTCCAAGGAACTTCAAATGGCAATCGACGCTGTAGGTTTGTCTTGTTTATGCTTCTTGCAAGATGGTTTACTAAGTAAATATGCCACATTTATACTGATTTAGATTAGCCAATTGTATTTGTAAAGTTACGCAGCAATATTTTTCGTCGGGAGTCGGGACAGATTGTTGGCATTACCCTGCTAAAATGTCTAGTTTTACCGCACGGACCACCATCAAAATAATTATATATAATATATTATATATTGCATAGGCCTACCTTGATGGCAAGCCAAGGCCAATAGTAAAATGAATGCCACCTTTCGTTCAGCATAACCCCATGTTGCATCCAACCTGAGGCACTGCATTCTCTTCCATGTACGCACATCACCATCTTTCAGTGCAGAGTGCGATTCTATGAGCCAACCCACGTTACGCAAAAACCACGTTACGCATAAATCATATAGCCTACTACCATGGCAATACACAAAGTAGAAAATCATTACGTGTAATGCATTATATTGTACCAAGCAAATACCAACCCATGTGTGCCTGATGCACATACAGTACCAGAAACCGCAATTTCCTCAGTGTATCAGCATATTGAGAAGGAAATAGGCACTGACCACTACCGAACATAGGTCTTATTTGTCAAAAATATACTTTTCCCTGTCAGTTGGAACACACATCGACACGGGCATATATTTACCCCCTTAGCCTATATGTTGATGTGTCACTGACCGGGCTAGCATGCTAAGCATTACACTAGGAGCTGGGCACCATCACACTAAGCATTTGTTGCAGGAACATATTAGCTTTCTTAGACAAGATCATAGACTGTATTGGACAATATGGTTTACATACCAAATGTCCATTTCCATTTATTACAAGTAATAAAAACACATAAATGCCTGACTTACCTATCATAGAAAAAATCTTCTCCGCTTTCAATGGTCTCCATCTTTCAAAGGCATCCCCGATACAAATCCACATTTTGTTCCTGGCTTTTTTCATGAATAAGTTGAGAATCCATGCAGATCTCTAGAGCACCGAGGTTTTGTGGCTGTCGCTGGGTAACACAGACTTTCAACTCCCGCCAAAGATTTTCTATAGGGTTGAGATCTGGGGACTGGCTAGGCCACTCCAGGACCTTGAATTGCTTCTGAGGAAGCCACTCCTTCGTTACCCGGGCGGTGTGTTTGGGATCATTGTTATGCTGAAAGACCCAGTCACGTTTTATCTTCAATGCCCTTGCTGATGGAAGGGGGTTTTCACTCAAAATCTCACCAATCCCATTCATTTGTTCCTTTACACGGATCAGTCGTCCTGGTCCCTTTGCAGGAAAACAGCCCCAAAACATGATGTTTCCACCCCCATGCTTCACAGTAGGTATGGTGTTCTTTGGATGCAACTCAGCATTCCTTCTCCTCCAAACACAACAAGTTGAGTTATTACCCGAAAGTTCTATTTTGGTTTCATCTGACCATATGGCATTCTCCCAATACTCTTCTGGATCATCCACATGCTCTCTAGCAAACTTCAGACGGGCCTGGACACGTACTGACTGAAGCGGCACTGCAGGATTTGAGTCCCTGGCGGTGTAGTGTGTTACTGATGGTAGCCTTTGTTACTTAGGTCCCAGGTTTTGGCAGGTCATTCACTAGGTCCCCCCGTGTGATTCTGGGATTTTTGCTCACCGTTCTTGTGATCATTTGGACCCTAGATCAAAGGAGATCATCAGTGGTCTTGTATGTCTTCCGTTTTTCTAATAATTGCTTCCACAGTGGATTCCTTCTTACCAAGCTGCCTACCTATTGCAGATTCAGTCTTCCCAGTTTGGTGCAGGTCTACAATGTTGTTTCTGGTGTCCTTTGACAACTTTTTGGTCTTTGCCATAGTGGAGTTTGGAGTGTGACTGTTTGAGGTTGTGGACAGGTGTCTTTTATACTGATAACGAGGCCAAACAGGTGCCGTTAATACAGGTATCGAGTGGAGGACAGAGGAGCCTCTTAAAGAAGAAGTTGCAGGTCTGTGAAATCCTGAAATCTGGCTTGTTTGTAGGTGATCAAATACTAATTTTACAGAGGAATTTACCAAATAATTAATAAAAAATCATACCATGTGATTTCCCGGATTAGTTTCCCCCATTATGTCTCTTATAGTTGAAGTATACCTATGATGAAAATTACAGGCCTCTCTCATCTATTTAAGTGGGAGAACATGCACAATTGCTGGCTGACTAAATAGTTTTTTGCCCCACTGTATATTAATTATGACTGCACCATGTAAGATATCTTTTAATTGCTGATGCGGGTTTATTAATGTTTAAATGTGCCAGAAATAGCCCGTTTTGTACACTGTTGAGATGAGTCAATGCACAGCAGTGCGCACATGTGTTTCTGTACGGTATTTCTCCAGCTGTTGGCATGTGGCGACGTAAATTATGGCATTATGAGAGTTATTTATTAACGTTGGACTAAGTAGGACATCACTGAAGGCCTAGGTGGGACACGCACGGCAACCATCACAACATTTATCTTAACTTGATGACCTAATTCTTAAATTGAATTGAACTTTAGAACTTCACACATAAAAGTCAAAATTAACAAAACTGAAAGGAACAGTAGTAGTCTTATGATTAATACATTTTAAATGTTTCTTTCATTGTATCTTCCGACCAGCAAGAATGAAGACAATTACAGCGTGAGAAAGCTACTGGTAGTTTTTTATTTTTTTGAGGAAGCAGCCAAATTCGACGGAACACGAGCCTCGCAGTGAAGCATGGGGGTGGCAGCATCATGCTGTGGGGTTGTTTTCCAGCGACAGGAACTAGGAGACTTGTCGGGATACAGGGGAAGATGAATGCAGCAATGTACAGAGACATTCTAAATGAGAACCTTCTCCAGAGCGCTGTTGAACTCATACTGGGGCGACGGCTCATCTTTCAGCAGGACAACCCCAGCAGTCACCCGGCATTAAAACAACGTTGAGAGCGTGTTGAATTAGGTCATGACGTTGAGCAACTCAAACTTAACGTTGAAACAACATGCTTTTTGACAACGTTTATTTAATGTTTGGTTCTGACATTTGATTTGACCATTGAATTTTGGTCATTTTTCAACCAATATCCTACAAAACAAAAACAACGTTGAAACAACATATTTTTTGACGTCTAATCAATGTTGGGTTCTGATGTTGATTTGATCATTGCGTTTTGGTCATTTTCCAACCAATATTGTACAACACAAATACAACGTTGAAACAACATGCTTTTTGTCAATGTCAGGTTGTGATATTGATTTCATCTTTCAGCAGGACTATGACCTTAGCACACAGCCAATATATCAAAGGAATGGCTTCAGGACAACTCTGTAGATGTCCTTGAGTGGCCCAGCTAGAGCCCAGACTTGAATCCAATTGAACATCTCTGGAGAGATCTAAAAAAAGGCTGCGCACCAACACTTCCCATCCACCCTTTTGGAGCTTGAGAGGTGCTGCAAAGAGGAATGCCCAAAGATAGGTGTGCCAAGCTTGTAGCATCATATTCAAAAAGACTTGAGGCTGTAATTGCTGCCAACGGTGCATCAACAAAGTATTGAGCAAAGGCTATGAATACTTATGTGCATGTAATTTCTTAGTATTTGATTTCTCAGAAATTTGTAAAAAAAAAAAAAAAAAAAAGTTTTCACATTTTCATTATGGGGTCTGTAGAATTTTGAGGACAAAAATTAATGTATTCCATTTTGGAATAAGGCTGTAACATAACAACATGTGGAAAAAGGGAAGCGCTGTGAATACTTTGGATGCACTGTAAGTTCCAGTATTAGTAGTAAAAAACAGAAAATGTAATTTATTTTGAGATTTACACATTTCCTAAAGTGAAATTGTATAAGTCTGCGGTAGAATGTCCGGATACCAATATGTTGGTACCGGTACCAAAAAAGTATTTTGATACTTTTCTAAATAAAGGGGACCACAAAAAATGGCATTATTGGCTTTATTTTAACAAAAAATCTTAGGGTACATTAAACATGTGTTTCTTATTGCAATCAAAGAACAATTTTGTCCTTAAATAAAATAGTGAACATACTAGACAACTTTTCTTTTAGTAGTAAGTAAGCAAACAAAGGCTCCTAATTTGTCTGCTGACGTATGCAGTAACATATTGTCTCATTTATCATTCTATTATTTTGTCAAAATTATGAAGGACAAGCTGTAAAAATCATTTATTAATCTACTTGTTCATTTACTGTTAATATCTGGTTATTTTCTGTTTTAGCATGTTCTATCTACACTTCTGTTAAAATGTAATAATCACGTATTCTTTTGTTGTTTGGATACTTTACATTAGTTTTGGGGGATACCACAAATCTAGGTGTTGATCCGATACCAAGTAGTTACAGGATCACAAATTGGTCATATATAAAGTCCTCATGTGTACAAGGACATATTTCCTTAATTTATAAAAATAACATGAATTTCAAAAAAACAAAAAAAAGATTTTGTGATGATCAAAAATATCGATGTAATCATAGAAGTATAGACTAGATACACTGTTATACTTAGTATAATTACAGTGGATGTCAGGTGTAGATCCACCCATGGCATTTGTTTACATTCAGGGGCGCTATCTTTTGTTAGCGTTGACACCGGTGAGCTATTGTATCCTCCTATGGCGTGTAGTGAAGCATGTTTAGCTATTCCTCGTCCTGCAGTGATAATGATACATGTAAGAAACGTACTTTGTTTGTCACCTTGGAGGCCAGGATTAGTGCGTTAGAAGTCGCTAAAACACTGCCGACTGCGGATGGATGTTAGCCGCTAGCTGGCTAGCCATGTTTAAAACAACTCTTGTAGAGCTGCTTCACCTTTATTGTTAGTTTTTAAGCCAGAATACATCCGTTTGACCTTTTCTGTCTACACACTGTGCCTGCTTGAAAGTACTCCGTGATTGTGCGTTGCCGAACATGCTCCTCTGCTCGTAAAACCAGCAATGTCACGGTGTTTCTACGGTGCGCCATCATGCCCGCTAAAAAATATATATTTTAAAAAATGAGGGGGTACCGGTGCTTTTTAGAAGCGGTGTAGTACTGTTTATGATTCATTAATATTGCGGTACTTTACTAGTAACAGTATACCGTACAACCCTTGTCTGTGGACATAAACAGATATTTGTGCTATAGTTCCTAAGGTGGTGTTTGGTAAAGACAAACATTTCTGAACGGTCTCTAAACCCGACAACAATGGAACTTGACCACCTTGCAACTCTTTTGGCGCCAACCTCGATGCAGTTATTTCGCTTGGTGCCGTGAAGACGGCGAGACACATACAGTTTTTTGTCCCAGGACATCACAGAGCAGCCCCTCAGTACAGCGCTATGATGAACACCAGCACTGGGATAAAAAAGTGCCGGGGTCACCTTTAATGTCGTGCAACAAAAGACCCATCGTTGAAGGTTCACGTTTAAAGTCAGTCCAGCACTTGACTGGGACGAGGAAATCCTTTATATGTCAAGAGGCTTGGCCTGATTGAATTCCTCCGCCTATCAGTGAATGGATCAACTAAGAAAGGGGAGCAGATTTGCGCTTGTGATAAACTGTAGCCTCTGCTGAGCCAAGGATTTACGGCAGGACATGCTGATGAAATCCACTCTGCGGATGTACTGCAGCAGTTCCATAATCAAGATGCAAATAAAACCTCACAGATCGCAGTACGCACAAAGTAAATGTCGTCAAGATTGTAAAGGAGACATAATGTGGCTTAAAACAGTCCGTAGATGTGGTAATAACATGACATGCTTTGGTGAAAATACCCGTAATGCATGTAAAACCTCTAAACAGTCCTGTTCAGAGCAGCTGGTTTTGAGGTGGCTGTCCTGTCTCAATCTTTTTTTTTTCCAAACTAGTGCTGGGCATATTGATCCAAATATCGATAGTATTGATACTGTTGTATATTTGATGGCTCTCCCAGGATAGAGTGACTGTGTGATGGGTGATGAGCCAAGAAGACGCCAGCGAGGACAACAAAAAGCTGTATTTGTTTCAGCGAGCCTCAAACGAGAAAAGCAGATTCCAGGAGATAGGGTATGGGCCACTCCTTTTCTGTCTTCTTGGACAACTGTCCTTAAATACCTTTTACACGAAGACCTCAAATGTTCGTAGCTAGCCTTGGAACTGGCCAGTCTGGACAAAGCCCAATTTGTTGCTTGCCCAGTCAATCTATTTCCCCTGATCAGTTTGAGTCGGGTGACCTCAGACCCCTATCCTCTACTCCTACCTGTGGGGGCTTCCTACTAGAGATGTCCGATAAATGCGTTCAAATGTAATATCGGAAATTATCGGTATCGGTTTTTTTTTGGATTTTTTTTTTTATTAAATCAACATAAAAAACACAAGATACACTTACAATTAGTGCACCAACCCAAAAAACCTTTCTCCCCCATTTACACTAATTCACACTCATTCACACAAAAGGGTTGTTTCTTTCTGTTATCAATATTCCGGTTCCTACATTATATATCAATATATATCAATACAGTCCGCAGGGATACCGTCCGTAAGCACATATGATTGTGCGTGCTGCTGGTCCACTAATAGTACTAACTTTTAACAGTTAATTTTACAAATTTTCATTAATTATTAGTTTCAATGTAACTGCTTTTATATTGTTTTACTTTCTTTTTTATTCAAGAAAATGTTTTTAATTTATTTATCTTATTTTATTTTATTGTATTTTTTTAAAGTACCTTATCTTCACCATACCTGGTTGTCCAAATTAGGCATAATAATGTATCAATTCCACGACTGTATATATCAGTTGATATCGGTATCGGTAATTAAAAAGTTGGACAATATCGGATATCGGCAAAAAGCCATTATCGGACATCCCTACTTCCTACCAGATGTTGCTAATGTCTTTACACTTCCCCCTAAAATCCAAACCTATAGGATTCCAATTTCCTGGGTGCAAGAGCCACCACTCTCTGGAGAGCTTGTGATGGACATGTGCACTTTTGAAGCTACAGTATCTAAGGGCATATTTCCTTAGTAGAATAATCCTCTAAAGGATTCTGTGACCAAATACAAATACATGCTAGCTCACAATCATATAAGAAAACGGTGCACGGTATAATTTACCACAATACCAAGGTAAGTATTGACCGTAGTTCTGTGTAGCTGCTTGCAAGAAATGTTTCAGCCACAAATTTTAATGGATATTGGTGGTTTAGCATGAAAACCAACTAGCTAACAAAAGGCGTCGACATAAATCGTTTCCTCTCACACCACCAGGTTGACGATGAGAGAGCAAGCGAGCACACCAATCCTCGAAGTCCCCTCCGAAGTATTTTGGGCTGGTTACCGTTCACATTTGAACAATACGGTACTAATTCCCAGTACCTTGGAAATCGATACCGGTACTCAACAGTACTTGTGTGTGTGTTATCAAACATCGTTTTTGATAATAAAATCACATTGTTATTGCAATATTTAAAAATGTGCTGACCAGTTGTTATATCTTGATTTTTTACATTTCTGAGTCTCATTTGCAAGTATGACTCAGTCATACTTGCAAGTGAGATGTTCGATGGCAGTATAGTTATGGCAGTCCTGGGCAAACTAGGGCCAGGGGCCACATGCAGCCCGTTAAGCTTTTCAATCTGGCCTGCCCGACATTCCCAAATATCTTCTTTAGATCTTTAAGAGAGGAAACTTTAGCTGACATTATGATGTGCAGTGATGTTGTCAAATGACCGTAAGTCTTGAACTCTATACAAAGTATTTCAATGGTTGGAATCTGCGCTTTTGCATGATATACTACCGTATTTTTCGGAGTATAAGTCGCACCGGAGTATAAGTCGCACTTCCCGAAAATGCATAATAAATAAGGAAAAAAACATATGTAAATCGCAAACTATGAAAAAAACTGCAACTTATAGTCCGAAAAATACGGAAGTTACTATGTTAATCTAAGTCACAGCAGCTCAGACGAGGCACCAAGCATTGTGGGTGGGGTGCGTTTCCACCGAGTGTTTCCAGAGCGCCCAGCCTGAAATGTGCGTATCAGGGACAGACGTGGAAGGAGATTTGTACAACAAAGTTCTAAAGCTTAGTGATATATCAGATTGTAGGTGTTTTTTTTTTTTTACCCTTTGCGTTATATTTTGCTATGTTTGTTGCATTTTTTTGTTGCGTTTTGCTTGGTTGTAAAATATGTCGATAGAGAGGGAGTGTGACGTTCATATGTTGTCAATATTCAGTGTTTTATCATTCATAGTTAATATTGTAAATCCTACATTTTTTATTTTCATGTAAATTCTGTCTCATTCAGTAAACAAAATGTGAATTCGATTCCGTTTTTTCAGGTGGTCTGTCATAACGTTTTTAGCATTCAATCAGACATTATTGTGAGGTATTGTATTAGTGTTTCTAACAATCAGATACACCGGCCCCAAGACACATTTTTTTTCTCAAAATTTGGTCCCCCGAGGCAAAATAATTGCCCAGGCCTAGTTTATGGTGTACTGGTTCATCATTTCAGTCGTTGTTGAATTTAGTCTTTTGTTGCGCCCTAAACAGTTATTAATGTAAGTAGTGTACTTATTACGCACCAGCTGTTTGATTGTAACATGCGTCTTAGTTGTAATTTTCATTGACACATTTGAAGGTGTTGAAATTGCATTTCAGAATCAGAATAAGAATCAGAAGAGTTTTTATTGCCATTGTTTGAGAACGGGTTCACAAACTAGGAAATTAACTTGGTGCAATCGTACAACATAAAACACATATAACACAGAATAGAATAACATGAGCTGTAACTGAGCTATCAGATCTTGTTATTGTTATTGCATTGTACAATTGCTGTAAAAGCCAATGTAGATTAGCATCAAGCTGGGTCAATTTATTTGGCAATGGAAATTGCAACTGTTGTATATTTGATGGTCTTGTGATGAGTGATGAGCCAAGAAGACGCCAACAAGGAATCGTCGAACAAAAAGCTTTATTTAATTCAGCGAGCCTCAGACTGGAACTGCAGTTTCCAGGAGAAAGAGTATGGGCCCGATCACTTCTCTGTTGTCTTCTTGGACAACTTTCCTTAAATACCTTTTACACAAAGACCTTTGTTGTTCTAGCCTTAGGGCCGGTCAGTCTGGGTGGGGAGAGTGGCTGTGCCAGCAACCTGAGGGTTTCTGGTTCAATCCCCACCTTCTACCAACTTTGTCATGTCCGTTGTGTCCTTGAGCAAGACACGTCACCCTTGCCCCTGATGGGTCGTGGTTAGGGCCTTGCATCGCAGCTCCCACCATCATTGTGTGAATGTGTGTGTGAATGGGTGAATGTGGAAATAGTGTCAAAGCTCTTTGAGTACCTTGAAGGTAGAAAAGCGCTATACAAGTATAACCCATTTACCATTTACAACACCTGGGCGTTGTCACTTCGCTCAATGGAGTCAGGTGACCTCCAACCCCTGATTTCTACACACTTCCTCCTAAAATCAAACTGCTGCTATTCTATTCGATCCTCAATGTCCTAGGGGAAAAAGCTCCCACTCTCTGGATGAGCTGTGATGGACTTCTGCACCCAAAGCAATCTAAGGGCATATTTCCTGATTAGGATAATCCTCTAAAGGATTATGTGACCAATTACAAATACATGCTAGCTCACAATCATATAATAACATGGTGCACGGTATAATTCACCAACATTACCTAAACGTTGTTTGGCTGAGTCCGCTCTCAGTGCTGCTGGAGTGGTCTCCAAGTGCCAAAGTGCGCAGAGCTGGCTGAGTCAGCAACCCGGCGTGACATAACATGGCACCGTTAAGTTTTATGTGAATCGGAGCCCGGTCACAAAAGTACCCGATTTGGTACCTATTCCTATATGTACAGTATGGGATTAAAACTGGAACCAAATGTAAGTCGTCTTGGGTTCACCTTGTATTTATGTTGGTAGTTTTATGTTTGGGTGACAAGACCGGGGTTGGTCGGTCCTGGACCTGTCATGATTCGTGGTCCGGATCATGTTTTATGTTCTGTTAGATTTGGACTCCATAGTTCCTGTTTTTGTGCACCCTTGTTTGTTTTAGTTACCATGGTTATGTATTATTTCCATATGTCTCTGATTAGTGTTCGCCCGCTCACCTGCTGCCCGAGCACTAATCAGAGGCATTATTCAAGCCTGCCTTTGCCAGTCAGTCAACCTGGCGTCATTGTTTGCTTCACGCAACCTACGAGTAAGTCTTGTTTGTTTCATGCCACAGTTTCGTGAGTGTTCCATGCCATAGTTTATGCTAAGTGTTTGCTTCATGTTCTCGTCACGCAAGTTTGCTTGTCTTCTAGTCCATGCTAAGTGGTAGCTTAGTTTCGAGTGCGATCAGCACATTATTCCTTTTGCTTGTTTTCTGTTTTTTGGTACTTGGCGTTATTTTGGAAAATAAGTCATTATTTTCCAAAATAACGCCAAGTACCAAAAAACAGGTAAGTAGGAACAGGAAGTAGGAACAGGATTGTTCCTACCTGCAAGTCTTGTCCGGAGTCGTCCGTTTGCATCCCGGGAGTACGAAGCGCGCAGTAAGCCGCAACCAAACCGTGACAGGACCAAAGACTGGAATTGTGAAACAGACTTGGCTGCTAAAAAAAAGGGAGAAGTGGATGCAGTAGCAGGTGAGAAACATACGGGAGACTTAATGAGATGCAGGAGGATAAGCTATGCTGTGGAGTGGACTAGATGATCAAGGAAGTTGGAGAAGCAGGCCAGCAGCACCCCTGCTGCAATCAAACACATGGCACACACACACACACACACACATGCACGCGCAGATAAAAAAACAAACATCCTCAGGCTCAAAAAAGAAGGGAAAACAGAAAACATGAAAGACCACATAAAGAACCAACCCCAGTTTTTCTCGCCAAATCTGGCAACTTTCCAACTGCTTTTGGCGATTTTTCTTTTTTCTTCTCAAATGCGACTAGCGACAAATTTAGTGACTTTTTAAGATGTTTCTGGAGACATAAAAGCAAGTAACACTCTGCAGCTCATCTCCTCAACTACAGTCGGCCCCTCCACCACCGCAAAGCACTCACAGGCGGTTGACTTAACAGTAGCCTCGCGCAGCAGTCCCGGCTGCAGCTAGCGCAAAGACACCCACCTCTCCGTGTTCGGACTGTAAGAAAAATGTGTGCGTGTAAATAATTATACTTTGACCTGTGTTGTTCCTGTAACACCTGAGAAAAATGTATAAACCAAAATAAAATGTGCACAGTGGAATAACAAAGGAGGGGTTTGTGTTTGTGAAACACACAGGGATGAAAAAAACTACAATTAAAAGACAAAACATCTCACAACTGGGACTTAAGCCCAATTATATTGTTCATGTTAATGAGCCATTTAACAGATTTGGTTTGTTCATGAATGTCACAATCTTCTAATACACACCTTTTTGACCCAGGGGCCACATTGGGCTAAAACAATGTGGCCAGGGTCCGAAAGCCGACTATATGTAAAGTAACAATATTATATTATATATATAATATATCAATTAATATATAAATATATATATATATATATATAAATATATATATATATATATATATATATATATATATATATATATATATATATATATATATATATATATATATATATATATATATATATATATATATATAATTAGAGTGTCCGCCCTGAGATCAGTAGATCGTGAGTTCAAACCCCGGCCGAGTCATACCAAATACTATGGGACCCATTACCTCCCTGCTTGGCACTCAGCAACAAGGGTTGGAATTGGGGGTTAAATCACCGAAAAATATTCCAGACCGCGGACACCGCTGCTGCTCACTTCTCCCCTCACCTCCCAGGGGGTGAACAAGGGGATGGGTCAAATGCAGAGGACACATTTCACCACTCCCAGTGTGTGTGTGACTATCAGTGGTACTTTAACTTTTAACTTTAACTTAACTTTAACTTAGATATATATATATATATATATATATATATATATATATATATATATATATATATATATATATATATATATATATATATATATATATATATATATATATATATTTATGTATATATATATATATATATATATATATATATATATATATATATATATATATGTATATATATATGTATATATATATATATATATATATATATATATATAGAAAACCCAAAACCAGTTGTGTAAATCGTAAATAAAAATGGTAAACAATGATTTGCAAATCATTTTCAACTTATATTCAATTGAATAGACTGCAAAAACAAGATATTTAATGTTCGAATTGAGAAACTTAATTTTGATTTGCAAATAATCAATAACTTAAAATTTAATGGCAACAACACATTGCAAAATAGTTGGTACATGGGGCATTTTTACCACTGTGTTACATGGCCTTTCCTTTTAACAACACTCAGTAAATGTTTGGGAACTGAGGAGACCCATTTTAAAGCTTTTCAGGTGGAATTATTTCCCATTCTTGCTTGATGTACAGCTTAAGTTGTTCAACAGTCCGGGGTCTCCGTTGTGGTATTTTAGGCTTCATAATGCGCCACACATTTTCAATGGGAGACAGGTCTGAACTACAGGCAGGCCAGTCGAGTACCCGCACTCTTTTACTAAGAAGCCACGCTGTTGTAACACGTGGCTTGGCATTGTCTTGCTGAAATAAGCAGGGGCGTCCATGATAATGTTGCTTGGATGGCAACATATGTTGCTCCACAACCTGTATGTACCTTTCAGCATGAATGGTGCCTTCACAGATGTGTAAGTTACCCATGCCTTGGGCACTAATACACCCCCATACCATCACAGAAGCTGGATTTTGAACTTTGCGCCTATAACAATCCGGATGCTTCTTTTCCTCTTTGGTCCAGAGGACACGACGTCCACAGTTTCCAAAAGCAGTTTGAAATGTGGACTCGTCTGACCACAGAACACTTTTACACTTTGCATCAGTTCATCTTAGATGAGCTCGGGCCCAGCGAAGCCAGCAGCGTTTCAGGGTGTTGTTGATAAATGGCTTTCGCTCTGCATAGTAGAGTTTTAACTTGCACTTACAGATGGAGGGACACATTATAGTTACTGACAGTAGTTTACTGAAGTGTCCCTGAGCCCATGTGGTGATATCCTTTACACGCTGATGTCGTTTTTTGATGCAGACCCGCCTGAGGAATCGAAGGTCCGTAATAGTCCGTGCAGTGATTTCTCCAGATTCTCTGAACCTTTTGATGATATTACGGACCTTAGATGGTGAAATCCCTAAATTCCTTGCAATAGCTCGTTGAGAAATGTTGTTCTTAAACTGTTCGACAATTTGCTCACGCATTTGTTCACAAATTGTTGACCCTCGCCCCAGCTTTGTTTGTGAATGACTGAGCATTTCATGGGAGCTGCTTTTATACCCAATCATGGCACCCACTTTTTCCCAATTAGCCTGTTCACCTGTGGGATGCTCCAAATAAGTGTTTGATGAGCATTCCTCAACTTCCTCAGTCTTTTTTGCCCGTTGTGCCAGCTTTTTTTAAACATGTTGCGAGCTTCAAATTCCAAATGAGCTAATATTTGCAAAAAACAACAACGTTTTCCAGTCGAAAAGTTAAATATCTTGTCTTTGCAGTCTATTAAACTGAATATAGGTTGAAAAAATTTTGCAAATCATTGTATTCTGTTTTTATTTACGACTTCCAGGTGCCAACTTCATTGGTTTTGGGTTTTGTAAATAAATTAATGTTTCTGTGTGGCCCGGTAGCAAATGCGTCATGGACCAGTACCGGTGGTTGGGGACCACTGCTTTATGTTATTATACACCTGTTCGTCTCTGCTTAGGGGTCATACTCCCGGCCTCCAACCGACTGTGAAACCATCATCACATTTTACGTGAACAATATCCAACAATACCTGACAGTTGTGCATTCAGTTACACTTTTCTCTATGGTTTTTCCACAAGGTAAATCAGAGTCAAACTGGAATTGAATCTTTTGCAGCGTGGCGGCCATGTGCACCACTCAGCCACAAAGTCTTTACTACTTCCATGAGGGACATTCAGAATGACGGTGGAACATTCTGCCATCACTTTTGTTCTGTTGGTGCCACTATAGCCAAACAGCTTGATGTATCGTCCACCAACGGCACTGTTGAGGTTTGAGCATTCCTACATGGCTTACTGCCTAGTGCTCCCTTTTGTCCTATCACTTTGCACAAGCATGTTTGCAAAATGAATCAAGGTGCAGCATAGCAGTGTTCGAAGAGAGCATGAGGCAAAATCATGACATTGCCGGTTATACGAGCAGAGGAGCATGTTCGGCAGCGCACAATCACAGAGTACTTACAAGCAGAGAATGTGTGTAGACAGAAAAGGGAGAACGGACGCATTTTGGCTTAAAAACTAAAGATAAAGGTGAAGATATAACACTGAAACGCCCTCAGGAAGAGGTCATATAAGACATGGCTAGCTAGCTAGCAGCTAACATCCATCCGCAGTGGGCAGTGTTTTAGCTACTTCTAAATCACTAATCCTCGCCTCCATGGTGACGAATAAAGTACATTTCTTACAAGTATCATCCCTTCATGACGAGGAATAGCTAAACATGCTTCACTAACGTCACCAACATGGAGGGCACAAAACAGCTCCGTTTGAAGAAAAAAAAGAGGTAAAACAAAAGTAGCGAACAGATGGAACAATTGATAAATAAATAACGTGACAACGTGGAACAAGCAGAAAAGCACAGAGCCATGTTTGTTTATGGCAGAAGTCACTGCTTCTTCTTTTTCTACAGTATGTGTTGCGCTTGTCAAAATGAAGTATTTCGGTTTAAGGAGTGACGTATAAAAATATATGTCATCGCCTATTCAGCAATATCATTTTATAGATGCTGGATGACTTAAGAGGCTGATTAAAACAAATCCAATTGATGCTTTCTGGTTTCTATTGGGGTTTTTTTTCCCTTTAATGCCGTTTGTTTTTTCATACAGAAGATCTTTTATTGACATATCTCCCATATGAAAGAAATAATATCATTTTGCAATATGCAATATGGAACATTCTAGCGCAGGCTCGCATTTAGTGCCAGTATCTTACATGAGCGCATCTTCAGCAGGGTAAAAAAGTGGGTTTTACTGGAGGTTGCACAGCGTCCAAAATGCCTGTAAAAAGTGTAAAAATGTCTGCGGCATGTTTCAAAACAAGCAAAACACCACAAAAAAGAGCATGATAACATGAATGTGCAGTAAATGAGTGTTTCTGTGGCCAACAGGCTTGTAGTACACGCAAAAACCTCATTTAAATAAGGCGGTCCATGCCAGTTACATGGAGTCTTAGTAGATCACATGCAACACACCCAGTAAAACTGCACACTATTTTGTAGTTCGCACACGGTATCACCGCTAACTAACACTAACACATACACAAAAGTATATTAACAGTGCAATAAAGCAGCGGTTCTTAGCCTTTTTGACCTCGGGGTCCAACGTTTCTACTACAGAGGAGCCCACTCAAATATTAACACCCAATTATTAATCTCACTCTTGATTTTATTCGTATTCAATATTTATATCTAACCTACTCTCAGTTTAACAGGATCATCACAAAGATTATTATTTGACACATGAACCTTATGTTTAGGTCAGGTTGATTAGAAAAAAAATACTGATCATGTATACTGCATGAGAAGGGACTCAAATAATTGAAATTTCCATTTAATCATGTACTGCTAAAATAAATCAACTAAATAAATAATAAAAAAAGACGTTTGCTAACTAAACTGCCAATACAATTAAAGCACAAATTAAATACAGCTTCACTACTTTAGTCATATTTTTTGGCGCTTAAGAAACCCCTTTATGGCTTTAACTCCAGACTTCTTCCAGACCACAGCTGATAAACATATATTTTTTGGTGGACTTTTGGTTTAGAAACACTACATTAAAGTATATTTTCCATGCAACTATAAATATATTTACAATTGCACAGAAAAACATATCATTAAAATAAAAACGCTTATTTAGCGTCAAAACAGCCGGTTAATTTAGTACAACATATTTATATCTAACCTACTCTCAGTTTGACAGAATCATCACAAAGATTATTATTTGACACATAAACCTTAAGTTGAGGTCAGGCTGATTAGAAAAAAAAAAAACGATCAAGTATACTGCATGAGAAGAAACTCAAATAATTGAAATTTCCATTTAATCATGTACTGCTAAAATAAATCAACTAAATAAATAATAAAAACGATGTTTCCTAACTAAACTGCCAATACAATTAAAGTGCAAATTAAATACAGCTTCACCACTTTAGTCATATTTTTTTGCGCTTAAGAAACCTCTTTATGGCTTTAACGCCAGACTTTTTCCAGACCTCAGCAGAGAAACATAGATTTTTTTGACAAACCTTTGGTTTAGAAACATTGCAATACAGTATATTTTCTGTGCGACTATAAATATATTTACAATTGCACAGAAATACATCTAATTAAAATAAAAACAACACTCTTAATGCGGCTCATTTAGCATCGAAACAGCCGGTTAATTTAGTAAAACATATTATTATCCAACCGACTTTCAGTTTAACAGAATCATCACAAAGATTATTATTTGACACATAAACCTTAAGTTTAGGTCAGGTTGATTAGAAAAAAAAATACAGATCATGTATACTGCATGAGAAGGGACTCAAATAATTGAAATTTCCATTTAATCATGTACTGCTAAAATAAATCAACTAAATAAATAATAAAAAAGATGTTTGCTAACTAAACTGCCAATACATTTAACCCTGTAAGACCCGGACATAGAAATACATGAATAAAAAAATATTCTTCCAGACCACAGCTGATAAACATATATTTTTTGGTGGACTTTTGGTTTAGAAACACTACATTAAGGTATATTTTCCGTGCAACTATAAATATATTTACAATTGCACAGAAAAACATATCATTAAAAAAAACCCGCTCATTTAGCGTCGAAACAGCCGGTTAATTTAGTACAACATATGTATATCTAACCTACTCTCAGTTTAAAAGGATCATTACAAAGATTATTATTTAACACATAAACTTTATGTTTAGGTCAGGCTGATTAGAAAAAAAATACTGATCAAATATACTGCATGAGAAGGAACTCAAATAACTGAAATTTCCATGTAATCATGTACTGCTAAAATAAATCACCTAAATAAATAAAGAAAAATATGTTTGCTAACTAAATTGCCAATGCAATTAAAGCGCAAATTAAATACAGCTTCACTACTTTAGTCATATTTTTTTGCGCTTAAGAAACCTCTTTATGGCTTTAACGCCAGACTTCTTCCAGACCACAGCAGAGAAACATAGATTTTTTGACAAACCTTTGGTTTAGAAACATTGCAATACAGTATATTTTCTGTGCGACTATAAATATATTTACAGTTGCACAGAAATACATCTAATTAAAATAAAAACAACACTCTTAATGCGGCTCATTTAGCATCGAAACAGCCGGTTAATTTAGTACAACATATTTATATCTAACCTACTTTCAGTTTAACAGAATCATCACAAAGATTATTATTTGACACATAAACCTTAAGTTTAGGTCAGGTTGATTAGAAAAAAAAATACAGATCATGTATACTGCATGAGAAGGGACTCAAATAATTGAAATTTCCATTTAATCATGTACTGCTAAAATAAATCAACTAAATAAATAATACAAAAGATGTTTGCTAACTAAACTGCCAATACATTTAACCCTGTAAGACCCGGACATAGAAATACATGAATAAAAAAATATTCTTCCAGACCACAGCTGATAAACATATATTTTTTGGTGGACTTTTGGTTTAGAAACACTACATTAAAGTATATTTTCCGTGCAACTATAAATATATTTACTATTGCACAGAAAAACATATCATTAAAAAAAACCCGCTCATTTAGCGTCGAAACAGCCGGTTAATTTAGTACAACATATGTATATCTAACCTACTCTCAGTTTAAAAGGATCATTACAAAGATTATTATTTAACACATAAACTTTATGTTTAGGTCAGGCTGATTAGAAAAAAAATACTGATCAAATATACTGCATGAGAAGGAACTCAAATAACTGAAATTTCCATGTAATCATGTACTGCTAAAATAAATCACCTAAATAAATAAAGAAAAAGATGTTTGCTAACTAAATTGCCAATGCAATTAAAGCGCAAATTAAATACAGCTTCACTACTTTAGTCATATTTTTTTGCGCTTAAGAAACCTCTTTATGGCTTTAACGCCAGACTTCTTCCAGACAACAGCAGAGAAACATAGATTTTTTGACAAACCTTTGGTTTAGAAACATTGCAATACAGTATATTTTCTGTGCGACTATAAATATATTTACAGTTGCACAGAAATACATCTAATTAAAATAAAAACAACACTCTTAATGCGGCTCATTTAGCATCGAAACAGCCGGTTAATTTAGTACAACATATTTATATCTAACCTACTTTCAGTTTAACAGAATCATCACAAAGATTATTATTTGACACATAAACCTTAAGTTTAGGTCAGGTTGATTAGAAAAAAAAATACAGATCATGTATACTGCATGAGAAGGGACTCAAATAATTGAAATTTCCATTTAATCATGTACTGCTAAAATAAATCAACTAAATAAATAATAAAAAAGATGTTTGCTAACTAAACTGCCAATACATTTAACCCTGTAAGACCCGGACATAGAAATACATGAATAAAAAAATATTCTTCCAGACCACAGCTGATAAACATATATTTTTTGGTGGACTTTTGGTTTAGAAACACTACATTAAAGTATATTTTCCGTGCAACTATAAATATATTTACAATTGCACAGAAAAACATATCATTAAAAAAAAAACGCTCATTTAGCGTCGAAACAGCCGGTTAATTTAGTACAACATATGTATATCTAACCTACTCTCAGTTTAAAAGGATCATTACAAAGATTATTATTTAACACATAAACTTTATGTTTAGGTCAGGCTGATTAGAAAAAAAATACTGATCAAATATACTGCATGAGAAGGAACTCAAATAACTGAAATTTCCATGTAATCATGTACTGCTAAAATAAATCACCTAAATAAATAAAGAAAAAGATGTTTGCTAACTAAATTGCCAATGCAATTAAAGCGCAAATTAAATACAGCTTCACTACTTTAGTCATATTTTTTTGCGCTTAAGAAACCTCTTTATGGCTTTAACGCCAGACTTCTTCCAGACAACAGCAGAGAAACATAGATTTTTTGACAAACCTTTGGTTTAGAAACATTGCAATACAGTATATTTTCTGTGCGACTATAAATATATTTACAGTTGCACAGAAATACATCTAATTAAAATAAAAACAACACTCTTAATGCGGCTCATTTAGCATCGAAACAGCCGGTTAATTTAGTACAACATATTTATATCTAACCTACTTTCAGTTTAACAGAATCATCACAAAGATTATTATTTGACACATAAACCTTAAGTTTAGGTCAGGCTGATTAGAAAAAAAAAAAAACGATCAAGTATACTGCATGAGAAGGGACTCAAATAATTGAAATTTCTATTTAATCATGTACTGCTAAAATAAATAAACAAAATAAATAATAAAAAAGACGTTTCCTAACTAAACTGCCAATAAAATTAAAGCGCAAATGAAATACAGCTTCACTACTTTAGTCATATTTATTTTGCGCTGAAGAAACTTTAACACTGGACTTCTTCCAGACCACAGCAGAAAAAAATATATTTTTTGGCAAACCTTTATTTATTTTATTTTTATTTGGTCATCGGTTCATGTAAACAGTACACTTCAAGGGCATAGCAGATGAATAAATGAACATTTCGGTTTACATTCCCTGACCAAAAAGGTTTAGGCTGAAGCTATAAGCTTATTATGCCTACCCTTTCCACATTCCCTTTGTGCATGTCAAATAAAGAAAATAAAACAAAACAAAATTCACTCTTGAGATAAAGAAACACAATAAACACAAGAAAGGACTCAAATCAGAGTACTTGATCACATGCATTGTTAAGCATGTGAATACATGCATATACCAATATATACTGTACATATGTATATACATATACACATATACGCTTGTTCAAATGCACAGTTGTGCATACACCAATTTCCTTTTTTTTCTCCTTCCCCTTCCTCCTTCTCCCTCTTTCCTTTCCATCCCTTTCTTCTTACATGGTGATCCATTATATAGTAAAGCAAAGAAGTAATGTATAAATATATATGTTCATTGAAACATATCTAAGACACTAAGGATGTAGATTGTTGTGAGCTTGGGACAAAACCAGTAGGGTTTGAAGATCAACTATGTCAAAAAAATGTTGGGTGTAAAGATTAATAAATGCTGTCATAATTACCGTATTTTTACTCAAAAATCGACAATGCCCCTTATAACCCGGTGCGCCTAATGTATGGAATAATTCTGGTTGTGGATACCGACCTCGAAGCTATTTTATTTGGTACACGGTGTAATGATAAGTGTGACCAGTAGATGGCAGTCACACATAAGAGATACGTGTAGACTGCAGGATGACGCTTATAAACAACACCACAACTTTAAATGTTCCATTGAAAATATAGAACATTACACACGGCGCTCAAAAATCTGTCAAAATGTTTTAGTACGACTTTGGTAGGCTATGAAGCCGCTTGATGGATTGTCAACATACGAGTGTTATTATGGTGTGTGTATAAGAACCGCACAATGGCTCCCATTAGCAGACATATTATCTGCCGTTTTGTTTCGCAATATTATGCAAAACCAACGTCTCTTACCTTCTGGTACCTGCTGATGTGTATTTGGGATCTGCATAAATCCTGAAAATTTGCGCCCATCCGCCATTGTAGTCCGTAGCAACGTCGTAGTCAACAAGCGTCTTCTTTTTCTTCATTTTCTTGTTATGGAGCATTGATCTTCCGCTGTTGCCATCTGAAGCGACTGTCGGAAAGCGACTTGAAGATGATCAGTAAAACATAATCTATGCAACATTTTGACCAAAGAACCACTATTACATGTTGTGTAGACCACAAGGAAGTGTATTTAATTTAGAAAAATAATTAAATAATATGACCCCTTTAATGCGCCCTATAATCCGGTGCGCCTTTTGTATGAAAAAAAAAAAAACCTGACTAGACCCGCTCATCGGCAGTGCGCCTTTTAATCCGGTGCGCCCTATGGTCCGGAAAATACGTTATTCTCATGACTCTTTTCTGCAGGATAAAAATTGGATCAACATTAGTTTTACAAGTGTTTCCCCATACCTCCACACAGTATGACATGTATGGGACTATGAGGGAACTATATAGTAAGTAAAATGCGCTTCGGTTAAGACTTTGTTTAGATCCATTTATTATGGCAATGGTTTTGGACATTTTCCTTTTTGCAAGGTTCATGTGAGATTTCCAATTTAATTTATGATCAATTTGCACACAAAAGAATTTAAGTTCATACACTCTTTCAAAAGTGATTTATGGTTATTTATCCTTAAAGGCCTACTGAAACCCACTACTACCGACCACGCAGTCTGATAGTTTATATATCAATGATGAAATCTTAACATTGCAACACATGCCAATACGGTCGGGTTACCTTACTAAAGTGCAATTTTAAATTTTGCGCGAAATATCCTGCTAAAAACGTCTCCGTATGATGACGCCTGCGCGTGACGTCACATATTGTAGAGGACATTTTGGGACAGCATGGTGGCCAGCTATTAAGTCGTCTGTTTTCATCGCAAAATTCCACAGTATTCTGGACATCTGTGTTGGTGAATCTTTTGCAATTTGTTCAATGAACAATGGAGACAGCAAAGAAGAAAGCTGTAGGTGGGAAGCGGTGTATTGCGGCAGGTGTTGTGCCGGATAACGCACCCCGGCCGTAGAATGCACCCCTTGACTGTTGTGCCGGATAACACAGCCGGTGTTTCATTGTTTACATTCCCGGAAGATGACAGTCAAGCTTTACCATTGGCCTGTGGAGAACTGGGACAACAGAGACTCTTACCAGGAGGACTTTGAGTTGGATGCACATACGCGGTAGGGTGAGTACGCATGCAGCTGCGGCTTCCAAACATTTGATCGCTTGCCCGTACGTGCATGCTGCTATGTGCATGTCACGTACGTAAATTTGGGGACTTTGGGAAAATATATGTGCTGTATGAACTTTGGGGAGGTGAACGGTACTTTGGGCTGTGGGATTGAGTGTGTTGTGCAGGTGTTTGAGTTGTATTGGCGGGTTATATGGACGGGAGGGGGGAGGTGTTTGTTATGCGGGATTAATTTGTGGCATATTAAATATAAGCCTGGTTGTGTTGTGGCTAATAGAGTAAATATATGTATTGTGTTTATTTACTGTTTTAGTCATTCCCAGCTGAATATCAAGTCCCACCCGCCTCTCACAGCATCTTCCCTATCTGAATCGCTCCCACTGCCCTCTAGTCCTTCACTCTCACTTTCCTCATCCATAAATCTTTCATCCTCGCTCAAATTAATGGGGAAATCGACACTTTTTCGGTCCGAATCGCTCTCGCTGCTGGTGGCCATGATTGTAAACAATGTGCAGATGTGAGGAGATCCACAACCTGTGACGTCACATTCCCGGCAGGCAAGGTTTTTTTATCAGCGACCAAAAGTTGCGAACTTTATCGTTGATGTTCTCTACTAAATCCTTTCAGCAAAAATATGGCAATATGGCGAAATGATCAAGTGTGACACATAGAATGGACCTGCTATCCCCGTTTAAATAAGAACATTGCATTTCAGTAGGCCTTTAATGTGACTTCATTGTCAATTTTTCGGTTGCCAAATATCATGCGTTTTGTCTGACATAGATTTGAGGATCATTTGTTTACATCGAACCACATCTTGGGTTTGTTCACTTCTCTTTCCATTGTCTTCAGAAGCTCCTGTAGATGTTTCCCTTGACAAAATAAATGTGTGTCATCAGCAAATAGAACATATTGTGGAACAGGGGTGTCAAACTCATTTTAGATCGGGGGCCACATGGAGAAAAATCTACTCCCAAGTGGGCCAGACTGGTGAAATCACGGTACGATAACTTAAAAATAAATACAGCTTCAGATTGTTTTCTGTGTTTAAAAATAGAACAAGCACATTCTGAAAATGTACAAATCGTAACGTATTATTTGTCGTTATTTATACTTTCTGAATAAATTATGTGATAATGTTCATCAGTCAACTCATTGGTTTTAATTTTCAATCTATCAAGATGAAAAAAGTATATCAAAATCAAATTACAGGATGTTATTTACGTAGTTTACTCATTTTCCTCGACTGTTGCACTAACATCATGTGGTTTATGTTTTTGTTTTTATACCTGTAGCATAATCTACAAAGATACAAGGAATAGCTAATTTGACATCTAGTGGACACATTTAGAACAGCGGTTTCTTTTATTCAAAAATGTCTGCTCATTTTTATTCTTAGCAAACTTATTCTGCTAACACCCCTGTAGTAGAAAGTTTGATGCATTACATGTTGCCAATATGTATTTGGCCACCTGCCTTGACTCACATATGAACTTGAAGTGCCATCCCATTCCTAACCCATCGGGTTCAATATGATGCGGGTCCACTATTTGCAGCTATTACAGCTTCAACTCTTCTGGGAAGGCTGTCCAAAAGGTAGCGGAGTGTGTTTATAGGAATTTTCCCACCATTCTTCCAAAAGCGCATTGGTGAGGTCACACACTGATGTTTGTCGAGAAGGCCTGGCTCTCAGTCTCCGTTCTAATTCATCCCAAAGGTGTTCTATCGGGTGCAGGTCAGGACTCTGTGCAGGCCAGTCAAGTTCATCCATACCAGACTCTGTCATCCATGTCTTTATGGACCTTGCTTTGTGCACTGGTGCACAGTCATATTGGGAGAGGAAGGGGCCCGCTCCCAACTTTTCCCACAATGTTGGGAGCATGGACTTGTCCAAAATGTTTTGGTATCCTGGAGCATTCAAAGTTAATTTCACTGGAACTAAGGGGCCAAGCCCAACTCCCGAAAAACAACCCACACCATAATTCCTCCTCCACCAAATTTCACACTCGGCACAATGCAGTCCAAAATGTACCGTTCTCCTGGCAACCTCCAAATCCAGACTCGCCCATCACATTGCCAGATGGAAAAGCCTGATTCACCACTCCAGAGAACGTGTCTCCACTGCTCTACCACTGCATCCGACGCTTTGCATTGGACTTGGTGATGTATGGCTTAGATGCAGCTGCTCGGCCATGGAAACCCATTCCATGAAGCTCTCTGCGTAATGTACGTGGGCTAATTGGAAGGCTAATTTAGGACACCTGATTCTGATCATTTGGATGGGTGGCCAAATATTTTTGGCAATATAGTGTATCATTTATGTTAGGGATGTCCGATAATGGCTTTTTGCCGATATCCGATATTCCGATATTGTCCAACTCTTTAATTACCGATACTGATATTAACCGATGCCAATATCAACCGATATATACAGTCGTGGAATTAACACATTATTATGTCTAATTTGGACAACCAGGTATGGTGAAGATAAGGTACTTAAAAAAAAAGAATAAAATAAAATAAGATAAATTAAAAACATTTTCTTGAATAAAAAAGAAAGTAAAACAATATAAAAACAGTTACATTGAAACTATTAATTAATGAAAATTGGTAAAATTAACTGTTAAAGGTTAGTACTATTAGTGGACCAGCAGCCCGCACAATCATGTGTGCTTACGGACTGTATCCTTGCAGACTGTATTGATATATATTGATATAGAATGTAGGAACCAGAATATTAATAACAGAAAGAAACAACCCTTATGTGTGAATGAGTGTGAATGAGTGTGAATGGGGGAGGAAGGTTTTTTGGGTTGGTGCACTAATTGTAAGTGTATCGTGCATTTTTTATGTTGATTTAATTAAAAAAAACCAAAAAAAACCGATACCGATAATAAAAAAAAAGATACCGATAATTAAAAAACAATATTACATTTTAACGCATTTATCGGCCAATAATATCGGCAGGCCGACTCCACATTTTACTTTTTTTCTACCTGATGTGTACTTTTTTATTTCTACATATTGGTCTCTGTCTTCAAGGTAGCTTTTTAGCCAAGAGTTGGTTTAGAAACACTGCAATAAAGTATATTTCCCGTGCGACTAGAAATATATTTACAATGGCACAGAAATACATCTCATTAAAATAAAAACAACGCTCTTAATGCGGCTCATTTAGCGCCGAAACAGCCGATTAATTTAATAACAAGTAAAAAAAAAATATATATATGTATATATATATATGTATGTGTGGGAAAAAAAAATCACAAGACTATTTCATCTCTACAGGCCTGTTTCATGAGGGGGGTACCCTCAATCGTCAGGAGATTTTAATGGGAGCATTCGCATACCATGGTTTATATAGGGCACAGAGTGGGTGGGTACAGGCTGGCCTAGGGGCGTGGTGATTGGCTCATGTGTTACCTAGGAGGTGTTTCCGTCTATGGCGGCATGTTGTTACAATTTCGCTGCGCTTGTTGAGGGATGACAGGTCTGGACGGTAGATAATAAACAGTTTCTCTTTCAAGCATAGGTTGCATCTTTTATTACCATTATTGTAAGGTGTGCTGGATGCAAGAATTTGCCATGTTATTGAATATTCAACATTATTGTCTTTGAGGTCCCAAATGTGTTTGCTGAGTTCTGTGGTATTTCGCAGGTTTTTGTTCCTGAAAGAAGCCTTGTATGCGAATGCTCCCATTAAAATCTCCTGACGATTGAGGGTACCCCCCTCATGAAACAGGCCTGTAGAGATGAAATAGTCTTGTGATTTTTTTTCCCACACATACATATATTGCGCTGTACTACGGTATCGAGCACTATTTTTTGGATAACCTTATTAAGACATATGTATATATATATATATATATATATATATATATATATATATATATATATATATATATATATATAGATATATATATATATATATATATATATATATATATATATATATATATAACTACCTGTACTGTATGTCCACAATAAAAGAGTTACTGCAGATATGTTGTACTCTGTTTCAAATGACACGTATAGGCTTATGAAATAAAGTAGTATTAATGGCGATGACTAGAGACATGTTTTTGTGTGCAGCCAATAGGCACATCTGTGTCTATTGCAACCTCTAACTCAACCCTTTATTGGTACCATTTATTCCCCCATTGCCTTTGCTGATGGTATTGAGCAGTAACTGTCCTGGATTTATAACGGCTGCTCCACACTCTGTTTCTGTCCTTCGCTTCTGTCCTCACGAGAGAAAAAAAACAGATTTATAGCACATGTTTATTTTTTATCATGTCCCCATCTGTGTAAGCCTTCGGATTGTTTATTTATTTATTTTATTTTTTTGACAGCAGTCATAAAGATATACAGTTATAAATGAATCAACTGCGATGGCAGTTATTGTTGTGATAAAAAAAAAAAAAAAAAAAAAAAAAAAAGGCTACCCGGTTTCACATGTTAAAAGGTTTGATCGTGACCATGTGTCTTGATAAAACGTGCTTTAGACCTTTTAAAATGTGGTGCACACATTTAGCAACCGCTCATCAAAAGCATGGGGAATCTGAAGCAGGAAGTCTCAGAACATGGCCCCTCTTTGATACGCGGCCGCTGAAAATGTCACGCATTATGTCCTGCATAGTGTCATTATGCTCGATCACCGTCGAGGTAATTGTGGATGGCACAAACAAACACGGATGGCCGACAATATCCTCGTGACATTTAGAATCATCTTGCGCAAAAAGGATGAAATTGCTTTGAAATTACATTGGCATATAATTTTACAGTATCCCTTTTAGTCGGGCACATTAAGCAGATTTATGGCGTCTCGAACGCGTTGTCATTCAGACAACCACCACTCTTTTAGCCTCTGCCAAACGGTTGCTGTGTTCCAACCCTGCTTGTTTATTAATACCGTATTTTCCGAACTATAGGGCGCACTTAAAATCATTTTTTTTCTCTCAAAACTCGACATTGGCCTTATAACCTAATGTACGGAATAATTCTGGTTTTGCTTGCCGACCTCGAAGCAATTTTATTTGGTACATGGTGGGACCAGTAGATGGCAGTCAAACATAAGAGATGGACGGTGCTCTAAAATCTCTCAAAATTAGAGATGTCCGATAATATCGGACTGCCGATATTATCGGCCCATAAATGCTTTAAAATGTAATATCGGAAATTATCAGTATCGGTTCCAAAAAAGTAAAATGTATGACTTTTTAAAATGCCGCTGTGTACACGGACGTAGGGAGAAGTACAGAGCGCCAATAAACCTTATAGGCACTGACAGTCACATAATATCTATGGCTTTTCACACACACAAGTGAATGCAATTCATACTTGGTCAACAGCCATACAGGTCATACTGAGGGTGGCCGTATAAACAACTTTAACACTGTTACAAATATGCGCCACACTGTGAACCCACACCAAACAAGAATGACAAACACATTTCGGGAGAACATCCGCACCGTAACACAACGTAAACACAACAGAACAAATACCCAGAACCCCTTGCAGCACTAACTCTTCCAGGACGCTACAATATACACCCCCGCTACCCCCTAAAAACCCTGCCCCCCCACAACCCCGCCCACAACCCCGCCCACCTCAACCTCCTCATGGGGGCGGTATAGCTCGCTTGGTAGAGCGGCCTTGCCAGCAACTTGAGGGTTCCAGGTTCGATCCCCGCTTGCGCCATCCTAGTCACTGCCGTTGTGTCCTTGAACAAGACACTTTACCCACCTGCTCCCAGTGCCACCTACACTGGTTTAAATGTAACTTAGATATTGGGTTTCACTATGTAAAAGTGCTTTGAGTCACTAGAGAAAAGCGCTATATAAATATAATTTAATAACTCACTGGGGTGAGTTTTGCCTTGCCCTTATGTGGGCTCTGTACCGAGGATGTCGTTGTGGCTTGTGCAGCCCTTTGAGACACTTGTGATTTAGGGCTATATAAATAAACATTGATTGATTGATTGATTGATCATTTACACACTCATGCTCTCTCAGGGAAAGCATGTCCTAAATTTGAAGCTGCTGTTTTGAGGCATGTTAAAAAAAAATAAGGCACTTTGTGACTTCAATAATAAATATGGCAGTGCCATGTTGGCATCTTTTTCCATAACTTGAGTTGATTTATTTTGGAAAACCTTGTTACATTGTTAAATGCATCCAGCGGGGCATCACAACAAAATTAGGCATAACAATGTGTTATTTCCACGACTATATATATCAATATCGGTTGATATCAGAATTGATAATTAAGGGTTGGACAATATCGGAATATTAGATATCGGCAAAAAACCATTATCGGACATCTCTAATCAAAATGTTTTAGAACGACTTTGGTACGCTGTGAAGCCGCACCGCTTGATGGATTGTTGACGCATTAAACATACAATTATTATTATGGTGTGTGTATACGCTAAGACTAAATATATGGCGTTTTGTTTCGCAATATTATGCAAAAGCAACTTTTCTTACATTCTGGTACCTGTTGATCTGCATAAATCCTGAAAAATTGCTTGTGTCCGCCTTTAAAGTTAAAGTTAAAGTTAAAGTACCAATGATTGTCACACACACACTAGGTGTAGCGAAGTTATTCTCTGCATTTGACCCATCACCCTTGATCACCCCCTGGGAGGTGAGGGGAGCAGTGAGCAGCAGCGGTGGCCATGCCCGGGAATCATTTTTGGTGATTTAACCCCCAATGCCAGCCCTTGTTGCTGAGTGCCAAGCAGGGAGGTAATGGGTCCCATTTTTATAGTCTTTGGTATGACTCGGGTTTGATCTCATGACCTACCGATCTCAGGGCGGACACTCTAACCACTAGGCCACTGAGCAGGTAGTAGTCTGTGCCGACACCGTAGTCGATAAGCTTCTTATTTTTCTCTATCTTCTTGTTATGGGACATTCATCCTCTGCTGTTGCCATTTCTAATATAAAGTAGTGTAAAGTTCTTACTTATATCTGTCAGTAAACTCGCCATGAAAGCGCTGAAACATACCGGTGTGGTGAGTTAACATTATTCACCCAAGGAACTTTAGTTATTAGATAGTTCCGGTCAGACGGTTTTTCACGGGACACATTTCCGGCCTTGTTGTTGTTTCCGGATGAGAAGATGCTGCTCCGTTATTGATTAAAGTAAAGTCTGAATGTCATTAAAACAGTTAGCTCCATTTTTTGACACTTCTTCCACCCCCGTCCTTGCACGCTACACCGCTACAACAAAGATGACGGAGAAAAGGCGCTGCCGAAGGTAAATAAGACAGCCCACAAAACGGCGCATCCGGAAGCGACTGTCAGAAAAGCGGCTTGGAGATGATATGTAAAACATAATCTATGCAACATTTTGACCAAAGAACCACCATTACATGTTATGTAGACCAGAGTTTTTCAACCACTGTGCCGCGGCACACTAGTGTGCCGTGAGATATTGTCTGGTGTGCCGTGCGAAATTATGCAACGTCACCTAATTGGTCAAAAAAATTATTTTTGAAAATCAAAAATTATGATCAGCAAATAATACGCCGCTGCTTAGTGTCTGTGCTGTGTAGAACTCGGCAGGGTAACCACGTAATACTCCATGCCAGTAGGTGGCAGCAGGTAGTTAATTGCTTTGTAAAGGTCGGAAGGTGTCGGGTGAGACGAGGATGGTTTGTTGTGAACACAATATGCAGACCACATCGGGAGGCAGCGTGCACGTAAAAAGGTATGCAACGCTTAAACCAAAAATGAACGAAAGGGACAGGAAAAAGCATTGGCTATGCAAAAGCTAAAGTAAAACTGAACGGGCTACAAAGTAAACAGAAACAAAATGCTGGACGACGGCAAAAACTTACGGCGTCTACAAAGTACATCCGTACATGACAGGACAATCAACAATGTCCACACAAAGAAGGATAACGACAACTTAAATAGCCTTGCTTGCTAACACAAAGCAGGTGGGTGGAATAGCGCTCAAAGGAAGGCATGAAACTGCGACAGGAAAAAAACACCAACAAAACAGGAAGGGCCACTGTTAGAACCTAGGATTTACAGGGTTTGTTTTACCTGTTAGAGCCTAGGATTTACAGGGTTTGTCTATGCGTCGTAACCCTCAGTCACACGCTTTCTCTCAGTCGTTTCTTTCTTCGTCAATTTAAAACGTACTCACTGCTCTCTGCCTTCCTTCCTGTTGTCCTCGGATTTTCCGTCAGTCTTTCAATTCCAGCCCGAAATGAAGAAAAAGCAGTTCCTCAATCAGGATTTGGTTGCCATGGTCCTCTGGTTTCACTCACTCATGCTGGAATCGTCAGACGTGTTGGAATCCGGCTCGAAGGACCAATTAGATGTCAGGTTCAAATACAGGACATCTGTTACACAAGACAAAAGGCAAGGAATCAAACAGAGACAGAATTCAATTTGGACTCAATTGAGGAGAGACGGCTTCAACCTGTAACCTCTTACAGTGTCTTAGCACGCTCTGACGAAGAAGGTTCTCGTCTCCTCTTTTAATTCAGATGTTCCATGTTCACGCACCAACATATGTCACAATAGGAATGGGGGGGTATGTAAAACAGTCATTGTTTTTGGTCGCTTTGAAGTCCAAGAAGAGGACTTCTCGGGCTTGGCTCTTCCTGGATCCAGCTGGGGCAGGTGTTGGAGGACAATGGACAACCCCTCCCGTCTCCTGTCCACAGTGACTTCAAGAGGGCAGCGTGTCGTAAATAGCGTTGACCAAATAGTTGGAAGAGAGTTTGTGAATTACTTCAAAGAGAGTTCGTTTAACACTTCAAAGAGAGTTCCTCCAGGAGTTGAGCACATCCTGCCATCTGTCCGTGCTGAAAGCACAGTGGCATTTCACGAGCCTTCATCCTTTTGTTAGGCCTCGAAATACAGCATTCATAATACAACATTTCTTTTGTGATAACTTACAAACAATTATTCCAACAGCCACCAAAATAACAGCGCAAGACAAGAACAAAAGCACTACACACGGGAAAACACCAAACAAACTCAAAATAAGGTGGAGTTTCATTTTTTAACGTTTTCTGCTGGTGGTGTGCCTTGGCATTTTTTGTAATGAAAAGAATGTGCCTTGCCTCAAAAAAGGTTGAAAAACACAAGGAAGTGTTTTACATTTAGAAAAAAAAAATTAATAAGATGACTCCTTTAATGCGCCCTATAATCCGGTGTGCCTTATATATGAAAAAAGATCGAAAATAGACCATTCATCGGCAGTGCGCCTTATAATACGGTGCGCCCTATGGTCCGGAAAATATGGTAATGGACACACACACAATGTAAAACAAACAACAACAAAAGTCCTGTTACTTCTTGGCTTTGTTTAATCCGACTCCTTTATGATTTAAGTCCTGAACTCTGAGAGGGCCGCATCTAAATCAGATTTTCAGCTTCCTTCTGTATATGTGTTTGTTAGATTAAAAATGAATGAAATGGAATAACAATCCGAGGGAGCGCAGATAGAAAAGATACATATAATAAACATCTTTAAATTGAATTCCTTTAGATGTCTAGACAACGAATAATGTGTTTTTGCATAGCAGGTGCAAGGTGTGCAAACAGCGGGCCTTTCATCTCTGCTACAGGACACATTTTAGGTCTCTACCTTATGTTTTCTGTCTTAATAGAATAGAAAAGGATGATAACTGAACTGTAATTACACTGGGTTAATAGACTGGTTACTAGTCAATTTAGCACATACACACAAACAACCATGCACACTCCTAGTAACAGCAATGGATAATTTAGCCTCCAATCAACCTTACTTGCATGTTTTGTCATGTCCTGTTAAGAACAAGTCAGCAACTTTTCAGGAATATAGAAACATTTGCAGTAGAAAACGCATGAAATGCTTTTAAATTGCAAACCTCAAAACCAGTGAAGTTGGCACGTTGTGTAAATATTTGCAAATATTAGCTCATTTGGAATCTGATGCTTGCAGCATGCTTCAAAAAAGCTGGCACAAGTGGTAAAAAAGACTGAGAAAGTTGAGGAATGCTCATCAAACACTTATTTGGAACATCCCACAGGTGAACAGGCTAATTGGGAACAGGTGGGTGCCATGATTGGGTATAAAAGGAGCTTCCATGAAATGCTCAGTCATTCAGGAACAAGGATGGGACGAGGGTCACCACTTTGTGAACAAATGCGTGAGCAAATTGTCGAACAGTTCAAGAACAACATTTATCAACGAGCTATTGCAAAGAATTTCGGGATTTCACCATCTACGGTCCGTCATATCATCAAAAGGTTCAGAGAATCTGGAGAAATCACAGCACGTAAGCGATGATGTTATGGACCTTCGATCCTTCAGGCATCAAAAAGCGACAGCGGTGTGTAAAGGATATCATCACATGGGCTCAGGAACACTTCAGAAAACCATTGTCAGTAACTACAGTTTGTCGCTACATCTGTAAGTGCAAATTAAAACTCTAATATGCAAACCAAAGCCATGTATCAACAACACCCAGAAACGCCGCCGGCTTTGCTGGGCTCAAGCTCATCTAAGATGGACTGATGCAAAGTGGAAAAGTGTTCTGTGGTCTGACTAGTCCACATTTGTAATTGTTTTTGGAAACTGTGGACTTCCTGTCCTCCGGAACAAAGAGGAAAAGAACCATCCGGTTATAGGCGCAAAGTTGAAAAGCCAGCATCTGTGATGGTATGAGGGTGTATTAGTGTCCAAGACATTGGTGACTTACGCATCTGTGAAGGCACCAGTAATGCTGAAAGGTACATGCAGGTTTTGGAGCAACATATGTTGCCATCCAAGCAATGTTATCATGGACGCCCCTGCTTATTTCAGCAAGACAATGCCAAGCCACGCGTTACAGCAGCGTGGCTTCATAGTAAAAGAGTGCTGGTACTAGACTGACCCGCTGGTAGTCCAGACCTGTCTCCCATTGAAAATGTGTGGCGCATTATGAAGCCTAAAATACCACAACGGAGACCCCGGACTGTTGAACAACTTAAGCTGTACATCAAGCAAGAATGGGAAAGAATTCCACCTGAAAAGCTTAAAAAAATGTGTCTCCTCAGTTTTGAAACATTTACTGAGTGTTATTAAAATGAAAGGCCATGGAACACAGTGGTAAAAATGCCCCTGTGTCAACTTTTTTGGAATGTGTTACTGCTATTAAATTCTAAGTTAATTAATCATACAAAAATAGTTTCTCAGTTCGAACATTAAATATATTGTATTTGTAGTCTATTCAATTGACCGTAGCTTGAAAAAGATTTGCAATTAATTGTATTCTGTTCTTTATTTACCATTAACACAACGTGATAACTTCACTGGTTTTGGATCTTTTTTTCACTTATATTTCTTTCTTCCATTTTTTCTTTTCTCTCACTGCTTGGGAATTTTGCCTATTATTCCCAGTCCTTAAATAGTGAAAAACTGACCACAAGGCACTGTGTTACTAAAAGTAGTTCCTCTGTGTTAGTTCATACAATAGCAATTGGCGGAATAGATGACTCCAATAACCTGCGTTGTTGGCCGCCTCTTGCTAGCAGTTTTCCCGGCTTTGAACGGACAAAAACGACAAGGATACGTGTGTTCTTGTCTCACATAAGGACTGTGAATGATGGGCAAAAGTAAAAAAAAAAAGTGCACTTTTCTCTTCAACCATACCCAACACAATTAGAATCATTACTCGTATGGTTCCAAAGAGTAGCGTTAAGAGTCCAACTACAGAGAGTCTGTAGAAACAGGACAAGATAAGTAAAATAGAGCAGAAACTAAGCTAACAAAGCACAATGCAGGAATGGCAAACCAAGTGCATGCATTGATCCAGCCTCGACTAAGGCATGAGGCTGGCTTATAAAGCCTTTTGGTTAGTGATCGGTGGCAAGTGAGTGTCTTGATCCCTAATCAGAGACAGGTGTACTCAATCAGCGCTCCTGGCAAAAAGTAACAACACAAGGAGCATTGAAACAGAAATAAATACTAAATACAGGAAAAAACTTGTAGAATTTCAACCTGTCAGGAACAATCCTGACAGGGTTAAGAAAAAAAAAATCTGCAGCAAATTTTACACCGGCTTTATAAAATAGAATAGAATATAATAGAAAGTACGTTATTGATCCCTGGGGGAAATTCAGCACCACAGTTCGCTCACAATAGACAATGATAATAATAATAATAAATAATATATAATATAATATATATAATATATATTATATGAATAACATAAATATATTCTACATATATTAAAGTTAAAGTACCAATGATTGTCACACATACACACTATATATATATATATATATATATATATATATATATATATATATATATATATATATATATATATATATATATATATATATATATATATATATATATATATACATACATTAAAAGATCACTATAGTAGCCTGTCCACCATATTGACAACTGCCAAATTTGGACTGGAATAAAGATTTGGCCCGGGAGTTTTTAGTCTTTTTGTACACTTTTTGTACTTTCCACAGTGTGCCACTTTGGGATTTTCTAGTTTGTCATATAAAAAGGCTAAATAAGCTTATTTATATATATATATATATATATATATATATATATATATATATATATATATATATATATATATGTATATATATATATATATATATATATACATATGTGGCAACACTAAATTGGCCCGAGTGTGTGAATGTGAGTGTGAATGTTGTCTGTCTATCTGCGTTGGCCCTGCGATGAGGTGGCGACTTGTCCAATGTGTACCCCGCCTTCCGCCCGAATGCAGCTAAGATAGGCTCCAGCACCCCATGTGACCCCAAAAGGGACAAGCGGTAGAAAATGGATGGATGGATGGATATATATATAATATACACACACACAGTTGTGGTAAAAAGTTTTTTACAAGTTACACTTGTAAAGAACATAACTTCATGGCTGTCTTGAGTTTCCAATAATTTCTACAACTCTTGTTTTTTTGTGATAGAGTGATTGGAGCACATACTTGTTGATCACAAAAAACATTCATGAAGTTTGGTTCTTTTATGAATTTATTATGGGGATACTGAAAATGTGACCATATCTGCTGGATCTAAAGTATGCATACAGCAATGTTAATATTTGGTTACATGTCCCTTGGCAAGTTTCACTGCAATAAGGCACTTTTGGTAGCCATCCACAAGCTTCTGGTTGACTTTTTGACCACTCCTCTTGACAAAAATTGGTGCAGTTCAGCTAAATTTGTTGGTTTTCTGACATGGACTTGTTTCTTCAGCATTGTCCACACGTTTAAGTCAGGACTTTGGGAAGGCCATTCTAAAACCTTAATTCTAGCCTGATTTAGCCATTCCTTTACCACTTTTGACGTGTGTTTGGGGTCATTGTCCTGTTGGAACACTCAACTGTGTGAGGCCTTTAATCCCAGGAACACGACTCCTACCGTCAAGCATGGTGGTGGTGGTATTATGCTCTGGGCCTGTTTTGCTGCCAATGCAACTGGTGCTTTACAGAGAGTAAATGGGACAATGAAAAGGAGGATTACCTCCAAATTCTTCAGGACAACCTAAAATCATCAGCCCGGAGGTTGGGTCTTCGGCTTTTTACCGGTCCGTTACTCATCAGCTTACCAGGAAAACTCTTGTCCACCCCTGGTAACTGCTGATATACAAACAAGGGGGTGAATCAGGGGCGTCTCAATCTGATATTGATATCGGATATCGGTCTGATATCAGCAAAATAATACTGATATTGGCTTGCATCTAACATATCGGGATATAAGCGCTGATGATAAGTGTTTTTTATACGTACCACTGTTTTTAGTGTAATTTTATACGATAAAGACTTTTTTAACATCCCAAACTTCAAAATAATATACGTACAATGATTTGTGCTGATATAGTATCGGATTAATAATGGTATTGTCCGATACTCAAGGCTCTAAAATCCGTACCGTAATGGAATAAGGGACAGCACTATGTAGGATTGAATAAAATCAGATTTTTTCTACTACATTTTGGACATGCTTAATTGTGCAAGTGCAATGTGATTTTCTTTGACGCAACCCTTATTAAACATGTCCGAAAAAAATACAACCATGGCCATTCTTCTGTGGAATACTCCTAACCCGTTTGTTGACAAACTAGAACAGTATGGCATCACATGGTTTTCCACCTAGGCCTTCAGTGATGTCCGACTTCAATGATTACCTCTCAAAATACCATAATTGATGTCACCATTGATCGATTGATTGATTGCTGACCATTGCTGGATAAATACTATACAGAAACACATGTACGCACTACTGGCCATTGAAATACCTCAAAGGTGTACAAAATGGGTTATTTTCTGGCGCATTTAAAAATTAATAAACCCGCATCAGCAATTAAAACATATTTTATGTGGTACTGTAATCATCGTCTCACAAGATGTAGTTTCTCTTTAAATATCCTTCTTGAAAATGGACTTGCAAGTATATATCTACCACCTAATCAACATGTTGTTCTATTTCTTTGTGGGTCAACACTTCCTGCTGCCTGTTAAGGAATGACAAGTGAGTATCCAATCACGCTACTGTCAACAACTTGTGATCTGATTGGCTATCGCAACTGTCTATCAACTGTATGTGTCCGTTCACTTAAAGTGCACAGACGCCCACATTGTTGATTCTGAAGGGCCCGGGCAGATTTCGTACAGCATGGCAACATAAGCTAGGGGAATTCTGATTGGATACAAACTAAAACTAAAAATAACAGCACTGGAAGGAGCATAATATGACATGAAGAGAATATGAATAAGTTTAGATATTTAGGGGAAGTAAAAAAAAACTGATCATACAGGGAAAGCATACAGAGCTTGGTCCGCATTGCCGGCAGTATTTCGGACCCATTTCCAGTGAGGGTTGGACTCCGCCAAGCTTGCCCTTTGTCACCGATTCTGTTCATAACTTTTATAGACAGAATTTTTAGGTGCAGTCAAATCGTTGAGGGTATCTGGATCGGTTCGAAGCCGAGTGTGAAGCGACTGGGATGTAAATCAGCACCTCCAAATCCGAGTCCATGGTTCTCGCCCGCAAAAGGGTGGAGTGCCATCTCCGGGTTGGGGAGGAGATCTTGCCCCAAGTGGAGGAGTTCAAGTACCTCGGAGTCTTGTTCACGAGTGAGGGAAGAGTGGATCGCGAGGTCGACAGGCGGGTCGGTGCGGCGTCTTCAGTAATGCGGACGCTGTATCGATCCGCTGTGGTGAAGAAGGAGCTGAGCCAGAAGGCAAAGCTCTCAATTTACTGGTCGATCTACGTTTACATCCTCACCTATGGTCATGAGCTTTGGGTTATGAGCGAAAGTACAAGATCACGAGTACAAGCGGCCGAAATGAGTTTCCTCCGTCGGATGGCGGGGCTCTCCCTTAGAGATAGGGTGAGAAGCTCTGTCATCCGGGAGGAGCCCAAAGTAAAGCCGCTGCTCCTCCACATCGAGAGGAGCCAGATGAGGTGGTTTGGGCATCTGGTCAGAATGCCACCTAAACGTCTCCCTAGGGAGGTGTTTCGGGCACATCCAACCGGTAGGAGGCCATGGGGAAGACCCAGGACACATTGGGAAGACTATGTCTCCCGGCTGGCCTGGGAATGCTTCGGGATCCCCCGGGAGGAGCTGGACCAAGTGGCTGGGGAGAGGGACGTCTGGGCTTTCCTGCTTAGGCTGCTGCCCCCTGGATGGATGGATGGAAAAGTAAATAAAAAAATACTTTTATCTTTAATTATGATCATGATTTCTGGTTATGTTAGGCCAGTAGAGAAGGCCTTGCTGGCCCTGATGGCCCACCACTGTTAAGAAGCTATTTAACCGATACGTGAAGCAAGGCGAACACAGGGCTACAGTTCTAAATATGTCTTGTGGCGTTCCCCAGGGGTCAATACCAGGACCAACATATTTAAACCTCTAAATGAATTACATTTTTAAAGTTATAAAGGACTTAATATGATCCGGTTTAAGAAACTATGTTTACAAATTACAAGGAAGAAGAATTCTGATAATTTCCCAATAACTTCAAAATCCCATACTGTACATATTATTAATTGATTTATGTCCTGGGTTCTATGGTTCAACCGCAGGACAATGCACGGATGCATTATTGAATCCTCATGTAAAATACAACAATATGGGGCTCCGGGGAAGGTCTAAAGGATGAAGGACTTCCATCAGCACTTATGTGTGAAAACATTAGTCCTTCTGCGCTGGAAGATGCTCGACAACGCTCAAGAGAGTGAAGTTGCGCTGACATCCCTGGTGGCGGCTGGCTCGTCTTTCTTCAGACCATCACCGCGGGCTCGGAGAGCGCTGGAACATCTGCATCGCCTGAGAACTGCTCGAAAGATCTGTGGATTGTCTTAGGGGCAATACCACAAAGCACTATAGAGGCTTTCTTCATCGGCTGCCTCGGAGCTTATATGAAGCCATGTCACATCACTGTCGGCCCTAATTGCGACACGGGGAAATGAATTTTACAGCAATGACCTGCCGAGAACATTCCGCCCAGACAAAGTGACAACAGTCCTCATTATGTGTAAAGGAACATTCTCCTTTTTGTCATCGCAGAACACCCTCCATATAACTCAACTATCTATTATTTAATTGCCATCATTTATTCTGACTGAATAACGACGCAGAACATGCAACATCGCCTCTTCCACATTACACTTTCCATGAGTCTCTATTAAGAATTCCGTCTCATCCGGCTATAGAAGATGAAGACGGTGAGATGCGTACAGTATGACCGCATCCAAAATAGCTGTTCCCTCTTTATTTGTGTGATACAAAAAGGAGAGAAAAAGCAACCTATTGCAACGTTCCTACTCGCTTCCGTCACGGTCTATCATCCTTACACAACAGCGCTGGAAGATAATGAGTCATTACGTTGTAATTTCCGCCTGCCATAATGTCATTGTCAGGGAGCTCACATCATGTTTGCATGGACTTGATTCATGATAGCCTCTGTATATAACAGCAGCCGCCCCCTTTATCTGACAGCACAAAGCTACAGAGGAGCATTAAATATAAATCACAAAATTACGTTTGGTCTTTTCTCCTCTTCCTTTTTAAAATTGTATTTATTACCGCATTTTTCGGCCCTTAGGGCACACCGGATGATAAGGCGCATTAAAGTAGTCTTTTTTTTCTTTTTTTTTTCTAAATGTAAAACACTTCATTGTGGTCTACATAACATGTAATGGTGGTTCTTTGGTCAAAATGTTGCATAGATTATGTTCTACGCATCATCTCCAAGACGCTTTTCTGACAGTCGCTTCCAGATGCGCCGTTTTTTGGGCGGTCTTATTTACGTGGCTCACCTTCGGCAGCGTCTTTCCTCCGTCATCTTTGTTGTAGCGGTGTAGCGTGCAAGGACGGGAGTGGAAAAAGTTTCAGAAGATGGAGCTAACTGTTTTAACGACATTCAGACTTTACTTCAATCAATAACGAAGCAGCATCTTCTCATCCGGAAACAACAACAAGGTCCCGGGAAAAACCGTCCGACCGGAAATCTCTAATAACTAAAGTTCCTTGGGTGAATAATGTAAACCCACTACACCGGTATGTTTTAGCGCTTTCATGGCGAGTTTACTGACATATATAAGTAAGAACTTTACACTACTTTATATTACAAATGGCAACAGAGGAGGATGAATGTCCCATAACAAGAATATCGAGAAAAAGAAGAAGCTTATGGACTACGGAGTTGCCACGGACTACAAAGGTGGAGGCGCACAATTTTTCAGGATTTACGCAGATCCCAAATACACATCAGCAGGTACCAGAAGGTAAGAAACGTTGGTTTTGCATAATATTGCGAAACAAAACGCCAGATAATATGTCTTACCTTATACACAAACCATAATAATAGTTGTATGTTAAAGCACAGTACAATCCATCAAGCGGTGCGGCTTCATAGCTTACCAAAGTCGTACTAAAACCTTTTGATAGATTTTTGAGCGCCGTGTGTAATGTTCTATATTTTCAATGGAACATATACAATATTGGTGTTGTTTACTTGAGTCATATTGCCATCATATTGCAGTCTACACATATATATTGTGTTTGACTGCCATCTACTGGTCACACTTATCATTACACCATGTACCAAATAAAATTGCTTCAAAGTCGGTGAGCAAAACCAGAATTATTCCGTAAATTAGGCGCACCGGGTTATTAGGTACACTGTTGAGTTTTGAGAAGAAGAAAAAACATTTTAAGTGCGCCTTATAGTCCGGAAAATACAGTAATGAGTCCAACAAAATAATACACAATAATACAATAATAATACAATTCCAATTCAGAATAGCAATCATCAGAGCAATTGAGAGGACGCACAAACGACACAAAACAATCCAAAAGTAGTCAAACAAAAATGAATAATAGCTGGTATAAAGATGTGCTATTTGGATATACACAGTATGAGAAAACACTTGAAAATTAATTTTACCTTTGCAACTTCATTATACTATTCGCTAAGTTGTATATTCATAAATGTACATTTCTCAATACCCGGCCTGTTTTTTTTACCTTTTAAAAAAGAATTAGAACTTTACTTTAAAACACTTTTTACCTCTAATAACCAAAAAGCTGTGAAAACTCTGATGCAGTGCTCCAAATTTGGACTATTTACGTAAAAGTTTGGACACACCTAATCATTTCAAAGCGTTTTTCTTTATTTTCATGACTATTTACATTGTAGATTGTCACCGAAGGCATCAAAACAATGCCACCTGTGATGTGAAACCCATTTCAGCTGACTACCTCTCGAAGCTCATCGAGAAAGGGTGGCTATTTTGAAGAAACTATAATATAAAACATGTTTTCAGTTATTTCACCTTTTTTTGTTAAGTACATAACTCCACATGTGTTTCATTCATAGTTTTGATGCCTTCAGTGACAATCTTCAATGTAAATAGTCATGAAAATAAAGACAATGCATTGAATGAGAAGGTGTGTCCAAACTTTTGGACTGCACTATATATATATATATTTTGCATTCTACTGTAGTTGCTTTATTGAGTTTACAACGCTCTGGCGCTGTATTGTACTGTTTGTACTACTTGTCTTGATTGTTATTGTTTAGAGATGTCCGGTAGTGGCTTTTTTGCCGATATCCTACAGTCCGATATTGTCCAACTCTTAATTACTGATTCCGATATCAACCGATACCGATATATACAGTCGTGGAATTAACACATTATTATGCCTAATTCTGTTGTGATGCCTGCTGGATGCATTAAACAATGTAACAAGGTTTTCCTAAATAAATCAACTCAAGTTATGGAAAAAAATGCCAACATGGCACTGCCATATTTATCATCGAAGTCACGAAATGCATTATTTTTTTTAACATGCCTCAAAACAGCAAATTGGAATTTGGGACATGCTCTCCCTGAGAAAGCATGAGGAGGTTGAGATAGGCAGGGTTGGGGGGGCGGGGTTGAGTTTGGGGGGGAGTTTGGGGTGTATATTGTAGTGTCCCGGAAGAGTTAGTGCTGCAAGGGGTTCTGGGTATTAGTTCTGTTGTGTTTATGTTGTGCTACGGTGCGGATGTTCTCCCAAAATGTGTTTGTCATTCTTGTTTGGTGTGGGTTCACAGTGTGGCGCATATTTGTAACAGTGTTAAAGTTTTTTATATGGCCACCCTCAGTGTGACCTGTATAGCTGATGACCAAGTATGAGCGCATTCACCTGTGTGTGTGAAAAGCCGTAGATATTATGTGATTGGACCGGCACGCAAAGGCAGTGCCTTTAAGGTTTATTGGTGCTCTGTACTTCTCCTTACGTCCGTGTTCCACTTTGTACAGCGGTGTTTTAAAAAGTCCTACATTTTACTTTTTGAAACCGATAACGATAATTTCCGATATCACATTTTAAAGCATTTATCGGCCGATAATATCGGCAGTCCGATATTATCGGACATCTCTATAATTGTTCATATGGTTCTTTGTAAATGTGAAACATTATAAATAAAGATTTCTTAAAAAAAGAAGAAAAATAATGATATCAACAACAGTATCAATATTAATAAGAATTCCAACATTGCAGTGATTAAAATCCTTCACTTACATTATCATCACAGCCATTTATAAAAAATTAAAACATTTATGAACATTAGTGTTTCTCGTTTTCTCGGCGCAACATTCATCCTGGCGGAGGTTGAAACATAAGAGATAGTATTTATGAAAAAACACCCCCTTCCCCGCAGCTGTGCCTGACTCGCTGTCATCAAATTAACGGAAGCATGAGACAGTGAAGTAAAAATGCTGGCTGCCAGGGACTATCACAGTCACTGGTTGCAAATGCACCAGACGCTGTCATGCAGATAATCACCCCTCCGCTGCGGGGGAATCGCAAGCCTGCACGGTGGCCGGTGTCGTCGGCGGGCGGGGGTGAATTGGACTCCCTACCCCCTTGATGTCCTGTCAGTACTATCCCACAGCGCCAGTGTTACAAGAGGAACCTGGAGCTTTCGACCCCTCCCCTTATTGTCGGCGCTCAGCGGCGGTAATCTCAGAGCAGCGTCTCGATGGCAAGGTTCAGCGCCACTGCGGCGAGGACAGGTCATTATGGACACTTCGGAGAGGCCGCCTTCTTCTTTTCTTCGCTCGCTCGCGGTGGGGGCGCAGAGGTCTCTACGGCCGCGCTATTATACCCCCGGTGACGTCGGCCTCCTACGTGTGCCGACGCTACATCTGACATGCTAATGATTGTATTTAAGAGCAATCCAGGAAAAGGTGGGAGTGTCACTTTTTTTTTTTTTGCCACTTGAGGCATTACGACACCATCTACTTTCCATTTGTAGCTAATTATGTATTTCAAGGAGCTTGACAGAAAAGTCTCACAAAGTACTTTTTTTTTAATTTCATTCCATCATCCCCCTCCTTCTTACTCTTCACCTTCTCTGCTCTTTTTTGGCATTTTAAGAAGCATGAAGTCGGCCGGGTTTGTCAGTAATGGTTAATAACTAATTCATTGGTCCGCTCGCTTTTTTTTCCAGAAGCAAGTGGTTTTCATCTTATTTCCCACTTTGGAAGTTTCACTTTTAATCTTTTATGTCGTCTCGATGCCGAGTCCTAAGTTGAATGTTTTTTTTAATAGCCATTCAACTATAAAACTATCATGGAGCCTCGGAATTTATCCATCCCCAGCAAATGCTTCAAATGTTTGCTTCTTGAAGGATAAATGTTTCAAAAACCAAAGGTCAAAACCCAAAATGGGATGAAAATGCACATTATTATAATTTTGAAATGTGTTAATTTTGCTATCCATCCGTCCATTTCTACCGCATGTCCCTGGAGCCTATCCCAGCTGCACATGGGTGGAAGGCGGGTTACACCCTGGACAAGTCTCCACCTCATCGCAGGGCTAACACAGATAGACAGACAACATTTACACTCACTAGGGCCGATTTAGTGTTGCCTATCAACCTATCCCCAGGTGCATGTCTTTGGAGGTGGGAGGAAGCCAGACTACCCGGAGGAAACCCATACAATCATGGGGAGAACATGCAAACTCCACACAGAAAGATCCCGAGCCCAGGATCGAACCCAGGACTTTCGTATTGTGAGGTATTTGTGAATTTTCTTCCTGTCCAGCGCTCTTACTTTTGTACTACTTCCTGTTTTGCGGTTAGTTCAGCAGTGACTTTACCCCTGCTTCTGAAAGCTCGTCTTCTCACCTGTTCCCGGTTGACAATTTGGAGTCTCACCGGTCCCTGATAGCTAATCACGAGGGTTTATGTGCCATCGTCACCGGTTTGTTGTTTCTCGTATGGCGCAGTCAACGCATTGTGTACCTTAGGTGATATTTTTGCCTACTGTTCCTAATAAAAGGACCGGCTCACCTGCACGACCTTGCGGTCTTTTAATCTGGAGGTCTCGCCAAACATAACCATGTCCCACCGCAACCTACTCAGTGGCCTAGTGGTTAGAGTGTCCGCCCTGAGATCGGTAGGTTGTGAGTTCAAACCTCGGCCAAGTCATACCAAAGACTATAAAAATGGGACCCATTACCTCTCTGCTTGGAACTCAGCATCAAGGGTTGGAATTGGGTGTTGAATCACCAAAAATGATTCCCGGGCGCGGCCACAGGGGTTGATCAAATGGATGGGTCAAATGCAAAGGACACATTTCACCACACCTAGTGTGTGTGTGACAATCATTGGTACTTTAACTTTAACTTAACAAAAAGTATTTTATTTTTGTTATTCTTATTTTACTTCACTCCTTACTGTCTCCTCATACCCTGCCAGGCTTCCGTAATTTCCTGTAGCATAACATGGCTTCCTCCTTACGTCTCCGACCCTTCTGTTTTATGGAAGTATTATTGTAGCATAACAATTAGCAAATGTGTATCTTAATGTTGTGTGTGTGTCTGTGTAATCAGATCTGTGTGCTTGTGTTTTAATGCTAAAAGTTGATACCAAACAGATACCAGTGATGTGCGGTCCCTAGAGGTGGGTGAGGCCCCGCCATCATGGAAAGAAAAAAAATGTAAAAAGAAAAAAAAAAAAATTAATTGTTATATGTATCCAGTGATTATACTATAAAGTTATTTTCCATTTAACTTCACCAGTTTTAGATTATTTTTATTCAAAATCGCTGAATTTTCACATTTGCCGTTCAAATACTGAGAAGAGACGGTGCGGTGAACAGCAGCCAGTCGAGGCACGTCACTCAGTGCCTCAACATGGATTACGGACTCGGCTAACTGCTGGTCTGCTGTGCAGTGAGACTGTATTGCTATATGAATTATATTATACATTTCCATAGTTTAGTTAGCTGAGGTATATAATGTACAGTGTATTTTGTCAACAACTGTATGTGTGTAAAGTATTTCTTGTGCTGAGCGATCATAAAACTGCTGCGAAGACGCACTGGCTGAGGCTCGCGTAACCCCCCCTCCTGGTGCTGGTTAAGACACCTTCGCCGCAGATTGCACCTCCCGACGAGAGCGCCACACCAACCAAAGCCCACACCCAAACCCTCCACGTGCAAGACCGAATCCACCCAAAAAAAGTCACTTAACAAGAAGCCAAAAAGTGAAAAAACAACAATGCTCGCGCCGGAGGAGCCATGAACGACTGCAAGGACACAACATTAGGTACACCTGCAGACTGCAGCACGGATTTCATATTTCATTCATTCACAACTCCTCCAACACGAACATCACTGTTCCCGCACTTATAAGTAAAGGTAAGACCATAATAACGTTTTTTTTATTAAATGTGCTTTTTTTGTGTGCTACAGTTTGTATGTGTAAAGTTAAAGTTAAGTTAAAGCAGGGGCGTCACTAGCTTTTAAGGACAGGGGGGGCTTTGCCCCCAGGAGATGCACAGGATGCGAGCGAATGTTACGCACGAGCACAAAACTTCACAAACGGCTAACAAAGACTTAGAAATGATTCATTGTTATTATTATTATTTTTTTTAAATGCACGGGACAAAATGAAATGCTCCCCGGGACGATGGCTTTTAACCATATATTTTGTTTTTCTTTTTATGTATTTATTCATTTTACATTTTATATTAAATCTCTTGGTTTTTCCTCCCTCTGAAAATCCTATTAATTGTTTAACAAGCCATCCTATAATAATAAAACAGCTATTAATGTAACAATACAATAAAACAAATATATTTAATGATGTTTTTTTCATTATTTTAACAATAGGCTTATGTATATTACTTTATATAGATTCTACAAGAAACACAAAACTTAAAAAATAAATGATTTACAATTGCACACACAAGGTTTTGTGCAGCTTCACTCATTGTAAAGGAAGATAATGTGCTTCGTACACCTGCAGGACCGCAAGCAAGGTCGCAGAGAAAATGCGGGCTGGAATTTGAGTGATGTGGGCATTTTCTATATGAACAAGTGGAATGGATTGGATACCGACGCACGAAAGGGGCTCTCTACCTTACGCTACGAAGTGAGGGGAAACTGAGTGAATAATAACAGGTTATATGATTATTTATTTAAACTCATATTTGGGCCACTTTATAATGAATATGTCGGCATTTATTTGTAAAAACAAACAAAAAAACACCAAATTATTTCAAGCCCCCCTAAAATAGGCCTAACAACGCCAATGAGTTAAAGTACCAATGATTGTCACACACACTAGGTGTGGTGAAATTTGTCCTCTGCATTTGACCCATCCCCTTGATCACCCCCTGGGATGTGAGGGGCAGCGGCGCCGTGCCCGGGAATAATTGTTGGTGATTTAACCCCCAATTCCAACCCTTGATGCTGAGTGCCAAGCAGGGAAGAATGCTGGTATGAGCTTTTAAACATAACCTGTTAACTGCTGCCAATCAAATGGTGAATAAGATTTTCTTTAGGGTTCATATGTTTGTAAATCTGACTGTGATGAAGTCAGTGCCTCACCAGTCATGAACCTCACCGCACGTCACTGACAGATACTTTTTAATTGAAATGTCATGAGCACTGAATAATTCTGTCACTACTGGAGTGAGAGTGAAGGTGCACCCACAAGCAAGCTACGGAAATATCTACTGAAATATATTACCAAAAGAGGGAGGAGGATAAGAGGAAATGACCCATGCTAACAGAAAAACAACGATGTGTTCAGTCATGTCAAAGTCTGCAAGAACCAGCGTGGTTGAAGATCCACCAGACCAATATAATGTTTGAAGAGAAAAAAGGTGGTGCAAAGCATAGGTCTAGTATGTGGTGAGACAAAGGAGAAGACCAACCCGGAGTCAAGCCACACTGCCCTGACTTTCCATGCTCCACAAGCCCCACCCTGCGTCAGGCATTACGAACATCGCCGGGTCACATCACCTGCTACCAACAAGGAAAGAGAGCGGCTCTAGTTTGTCGAAGATCTGAACCAAGCAATTTAAGCTGCTGCAAGGGGAGATGCAGACCAGAAGCTGCAGACAATGTCTGCAATGATCATTAGCAAAAAAAAGTGTGGCATAAAGAAACAACAGCCAACCAGAGGTCTAGGGAAGCAGAACAGCTAGCTTTGGCAGGAGCTTAGACTGCTTGGGCAGCAGTTTAAGCAGGCAGAGGAGGAAGAGAAGACCGGTCTGGCAGACCTCTGTCGTGCTGAGCGGCATTGAAAAAGGGATAGGGTGAGAGCCTGGAAATGTGCAGCCTTCATCTCAAACCCCTTTGGCTTCACCAAGAAGCTCTTCGTGCAGAAAATAAGTGGCCAAATTGCCTGTACTGAAGAGATTAACACTTACGGTGACAACACAAGAGAGGAAAATATTGTACCATGGAGAACCTTGATAACTTCGCCAGAACCCACCTCGGCATTTAAAACTAAGGAGAAAACTTTGAAAGCTCAGCACCAGGACCTAGCGGAGTGCCATATGTTGTCTACAAGAGATGCCCCATATTCTTGAACCGACTGTTGACCATCTTCAAAGTCATCAGGAGAAGGGGGAAGTGGCACAGCAGTGGAGACACACAGAGGGTGTCTGGATTCCAAAGGAGAAGAGCTCAAGTACCAACGAGCAGTTCAGGATCATATCACTCCTCAGTGTCAAGGGCAGTATATTATGTATTATTGTGGCGCATGATGAAGTTCTTCCTGAAAACAATTACATCGACACCTCTGTGCAGAAGGGCAGATCTCAAACGTTCCTGGATGCATCGAGCATGCAAGAAGAGTCACCCAGCAGATCTGGGAGACATGGGAAGACAAAGGAGACCTGGCAGTCTTTTGGCTTGACCTTACCAATGCCCATGGGTCCATTCCACAAAAACTGGTTGAAACCTCGCTAGACCGACACCCCGTTTCAGGCAAGATCAAAGATCCCATACTGGACTATTACAACTGCTTCAGTTAGAGAGTCACTTCCGGAATAAAAACAACCACATTTCATTGGCTTGAGAAAATAATTTTCACTGGATTCACCATTTGTGTGATATTGTTTTTCTTGAAAGTTGGTTAAGTTACCAGAGGCCAACTCACCAACTCAGGTATGCGGCATCTCCCCATCAAAGCATTTATTGATGATCTGACTGTGACTACAGCATCAGTCCTGGGCTGAATAAGGATCCTTCAAGGCTTGGAGCATCTCATCTCATTAACATTAAGCCATCCAAGTGCAAGTCCCTGGTGATGATGAAGGGGAAGATTACAGACCAGTTTCATTTCTCATTGTACGCACCCGGATTCCATCCGTGGGAGAGGAGCCAGCTAAAAACCTGAGCAAGATCTATGACTGCACCTTGAAGGACATTGCAGCACACCAAGCAATAAGAGAAGAGTTGAGAACCCAGCTGACAGCAATGGATAAGTCAGGGCTACAAAGCAAGTTTAAAGCCTGGATCTACTAGCATGGCATTTTTCCATGACTTCTCTGGCCACTGCTGGTTTATGATGTGCCATTGACCAACGTCAAGTGCTTTGAGAGGAAGGTCAACTGTTTCCTGCGGAAGTTGTTGGGTTTACCGTGAAGCCTCAGCAGCATTGTACGGTAGGAGTGGCAGCAGAGGGTGTGGACTCCATGAGAGGGGGCAGCTGACCAAAACATATCATGAACAGCGCTATGGAGATCTGAGCCACACTGGATCCAGTTCCTCAACCAGTCGGTGCACAATGTCCTCCCCAAGCCCATCCAACCTCTTTCGCTAGGGCTTGGTCAAGAATCCACAGTACACTCTCTGCCAGAGAGCTGGGTCGCTGGAGCACATCCAGAGCTGCTGCCCAAGTTCATTGGAGTTGACTGTTCTCTGGGAAGACTAGATGGAGGAGGTCTTTGAGAGGATCTGGCAGGCAAATACCGAAGCAGGGAATGGAGTTTCCGATGCAATTCCATCGATGCCGGGTGCAGAGGATTCGTTAGCCAGTCTCTCATCAGTGCACTCAAGATGTTGGTAGTGAAAGGACTGTGCAACAAAAAAAACATCAGAAAAAAACATACGCGGTCCAAAAGGCTGTGGATGATGTGGAGGGAACCGTGGAAAGCAAAAACTACTTAGACATTAGCCGGGACTTGAACACTCTGGCTTAGTCGCCTGGGCAAGGGTGTCTGATGTTGTGAGACCCAAAACACCCCTTGAACTCAGGATACAACACTGAGAACCAAAAGTGTATGTTATAACTGGTGCAAAATAACAAAAAGACAACATTGTAACAAAGATATGAATACAATGTAAATGTTGAGTAAAGATTCAGGTTACCCTTACCAACCCCTAGTTGCTAATTGTTCACAAACATTTGGCACACATTTCTTAGGAACTGAGAATATTTGAATTTGTTGTAATATTTTGATATTTACAGTATTGTGTCAATGTCAATATTATGATGATACTTACTTAAGTTCTGAGCAGCTCAACGTTGATTACAGTTTATGCTATAAGTATGCTTACTTTTACAATAAAATCACTACTTTTTTATTTGATTCATTATTTTCCCCAATGTTTACTTGAGCCCACTTTACATGCTCAGCCATGGTGCCCTTAGTCTTATTAGTTTATACAGGACTTCAGTAAAACGTCATTTTTTTCAGCCTTTCCCATTTGAAATCGTCTGCAACTGTAACGAACATAAAAACTTCAAAACTTTTTCTTGAAAAAAAAAAAAAAAAAAAAAAGCATTAAAAAAAAAGTTATCAGACAATACAAAGCCACCATGAGACAAAGACAATTTTATTTATTAAATGACACATTTTTAGGGTATTAAAACCACATTGAGGAATAAAAGCGGTGTTGCACAAACAAAAAAATAAATAAAATCCACCAACTGGGAGTGCAAACTGCTCTGATAACAATAAAGCAGAACAAGGTTGATAATAACAAATATTGTGGTTTATCAGTTACAGTACAGGCCAACATTTTGGACACACCCTCTCATTCAATGGGTTTTCTTTATTTTCATGACTATTTACATTATAGATTGTCACTGAAGGCATCAAAACAGAATGAACACATGGAGTTATGTACTTAACAAAACATGGTGAAAAAACTGAAAACATGTTTTATATTCTAGTTTTTTCAAAATAGCCACCCTTTGCTCTGATTACCGTTTTGCACACTCTTGGCATTCTCTCGATGAGCTTCAAGAGGTAGTCACCTGACAGGGTTTTTACTATATAGGTGTCATAGTCTTGATGCCTTCAGTGACAATCTACAATGTAAACAGTCATGAAAATAAAGAAAACACATTTAAATGAGAATATGTTTCCAAACTTTTGGCTTGTACTGTATGTGTTATGTCATTAAATTAAAATACAAATGTGAGCAAATGTGCTAAGTGCTAAACTAGCATCCAGTGCGATCGGCACTTTTTTCCCTCGTCTGTTTTGTTCTGTTTTTTGGTGCTTCGTTGTTTTCACAAGATTAAAAATGTTCCTACCTACAAGTCCTGTCCGGAGTGATCCGTTTGCATCCCGGGGGAACCAACCTCGCAGCAAGCTGTGTAAACCCAGCCGTAACACACAGCCACATTTTGCCACAAACTTTTGATAAAAACCTTGATCAGGTTTTGAGCAAATACATTTTGTGCATTCAAAGAAAACCTTTTAAAAATGTTTGTGTATGACAAATTGCATATGTGCCATTTTTAAGGTTGATATTAAAAATTGAAGCAAGTAATATACTGTGATTAATCACGATTAATCCAAATTCAAATGTGTGATTAATCTGATTAAAAAGTTAAGCACTGAAAAAACATATATAAGTTGAATATTTCACTTATTCATATCTTATGGCATCTTGTAAAAAGCATGACGTACATAATGTCTTATATGAGAGTAGAATATCAAACATGGCTGGAGGCTAACGAACTGGAGAGACACTCCAGGCCAGTGCTTTTGAGACCTGAAGGCAATACTTTATCCGTCACAATCAAAGGCTTCTGTTATGCAAATGTCTGCTGACAATTTTTTTTTTTTTAGAACTTTTCTTTTCCCGTTGTAGGCCTATTGAGGATCATTCTCATTAAGGGATGGAAATGAGCTGCAAAAGTAAAATACAGGACTCTTCATGAAACCCACTGCATCACCACTGCGCCACTTCCAAGCAGCAGACTAGTAACAGTTTTAGAAGGGTCTTAGTTGTATACTGTCGTGGTCAAAAGTTTACACACACCTGTAAAGAACATAATGTCATGGCTGTCTTGAGTTTCCAATCATTTCTACAACTCTCACTAACTTGTTTGTCACAAAAAACATTCATGAAGTTTGGTTCTTTTATGAATTGATTATGGGTCTACTGAAAATGTGACCAAATCTGCTGGGTCAAAAGTATACATACAGCAATGTTAATATTTGGTTACATGTCCCTTGGCAAGTTTCACTGCAATACGGTGCTTTTGGTAGCTATCCATAAGCTTCTGGCTGTCACGGCAGGGTTGCAGCTTACTGCGAGGTTCGTTCTCCCGGGATGCAAACGGCCGACTCCGGACAGGACTTGCAGGTAGGAACATGATGTAATCTTGAAAAGTCAAGACAGCACCACAAACAGAAAAGTAACAGGAGCATGAAGCAAACAATGACGCCAGACTGAGCCTGGCGAGCAAGGTGACTAAATAGCTCTCTGATTAGTGGTTGACAGCAGCTGAGCGTGAGAACACTAACCAGAGGCAGGTGAACCCAATTAAAACCCATGGTGACCAACATAAACCCAGGAGTGCACAAACAGGAACTAAATGAGTTCAAAGCTAACAGAACATAACAAAACATGATCCGGACCATGGATCATGACACTGGCAAGCTTCTCGTTGAATTTTTGACCACTCCTTTTGACAAAATTGGTGTAGTTCAGCCAAATTTGTTGGTTTTCGGACATGGACTTGTTTCTTCAGCATTATCCACACTTTTAAGTCAGGACTTTGGGAAAGTCATTCTAAAACCTTAATTCTAGCCTGATTTAGCCATTACTTTACCACTTTTGATGTGTGTTTTGGGTCATTGTCCTGTTGGAACACTCAACTGCGCCCAAGACCCAACCTCCGGGCTGATGATTTCAGGTTGTCCTGAAGAATTTGGAAATAATCCTCCTTTTTCATTGTCCCATTTACTCTCTGTAAAGCACCAGTTCCATTGGCAGCAAAACAGGCCCAGAGCATAATACTACCACCACCATGCTTGACGGTAGGTATGGTTTTCTTGGGATTAAAGGCCTCACCTTTTCTCCTCCAAACATATTGCTAGGTATTGTGGCCAAACAGCTCAATTTTTGTTTCATCTGACCACAGAACTTTTCTCCAGAAGGTCTTATCTTTGTCCATGTGATGTCAGATGAAACAAAAATTGAGCTGTTGAATTACACGTTGTGTAATTCGTAAATAAAAACAGAATACATTAAATGATAAATGATAAATGGGTTATACTTGTATAGCGCTTTTCTACCTTCAAGGTACTCAAAGCGCTTTGACAGTATTTCCACATTCACCCATTCACACACTGAACCAGCACTCATCAGGAGCAAGGGGTGAAGTTTCTTGCCCAAGGACACAACGGACGTGACGAGGATGGTAGAAGGTGGGGATTGAACCCCAGTAACCAGCAACCCTCCGATTGCTGGCACGGCCACTCTACCAACTTCGCCACGCCGTGGCGCCGTTAACTTTATATTCAATTGAATAGACTGCAAAGACAAGATATTTAATGTTCAAACTGAGAAACTTTATTTTTTTTGCAAATAATCATTTACTTAGAATTTATTGGCAGCAACACATTGAAAACAAGTTGGCACAGAGGTCATGTTTACCACGTGTTACATGGCCTTTCCTTTTAACAACACTCAGTAAACGTTTGGGAACTGAGGAGACTAATTTTTGAAGCTTTTTAGGTGGAATTGTTTCCCATTCTTGCTTGATGTACAGCTTAAGTTGTTCAACAATCCGGGGTCCTTCTTGTCGTATTTTAGGCTTCGTAATGATTCACACATTTTCAATGGGAGACAGGTCTGGACTACAGGCAGGCCAGTCTAGCACCCGCACTCTTTTAATAAGAAGCCACGCTGTTTTAACACGTGGATTGGCATTGTTTTGCTGAAATAAGCAGGGGCGTCCATGAGAACGTTGCTTGGATGGCAACATATGTTGCTCCAAAACTTGTATGTACCTTACAGCCTTAATGGTGCCTTCACAGATGTGTACGTTGCGCATGCATTGGGCACTAATACACCCCCATACCATCACAGATGCTGTCTTTTGAACGTTGCGCCAAGAACAGTCCGGATGGTTCATTCCTCTTTGTTCCGAAGGACACGACGTCCACAGTTTCCAAAAACAATTAGAAATGTGGACTCGTCGGACCACAGAACACTTTTCCACTTTACATCAGTCCATCTTAGATGAGTCTTTTTTGTCACTTGTGCCAGCTTTACTGATACATGTTGCAGGCATCAAATTCCAAATGAGCTAATAATTGCCAAAAATAACACAGTTTTCCAGTTCAAACATTAAATATATTGTCTTTGCAGTCTATTCAATTGAATATAGGTTGAAAAGGATTTGCAAATCATTGTATTTTGTTTTTATTTACGATTTCACAACGTGCCAACTTCACTGGTTTTGGGTTTTGTACAAACAATAAATACAAACACAAGACAGCCCAACCATCATGTTGCCAGCACAGCAGTATTTAATAAAAGCAACATGTAGAATTGAACATGTGGAAATAGTAGTACTTTTTTTACAGGGGGAATTATATAGTTTAGCCAAAAAATATAAACAATGTATTGACAAATCTAAGAAGGTGGAAGTTTAACTCAACGGTTAAACATGTGAAAACTATTTCTGTATTAGCCCTGAAATATAGTTGTTTCTTCCTTGGCTTGCATAACCCCTCCATAAAGAATGGATTTCGATTGTGTTGTTATTGTAAAATTCCCCCAAACAAATAAATCATCCAACAATCAATACATATTATCAGAGCTGTGTAAAGATCAGCAGATCTCTCATGCCAATACATTTTAAGTACCGTATTTTTCGGACTATAAGGTGCACTTAAAATCCCTTATTTTTTTCCAAAATCGACAGTGTGCCTCATAACCCGGTGCGCCTAATGTACGTCATAATTTTGGTTGTGCTTACTACTTCGAAGCAATTTTATTTGGTACATGGTGTAATGAAATGTGACCAGTAGATGGCAGTCACACATAAGAGATACGTGTAGACTGCAATATGACGCCAGCAAACAACACCAAAACTTTAAATGTTTCATTGAGAATATAGAACATTACACACAACGCTCAAAAATCTGTCAAAATAGTTTTTGTACGACTTCGGTAAGCTATGAAGCCGCACCGCATGATGGATTGTCGGCGCATTAATCATATGAGTAATATTACGGTGTGTGTATAAGGACCGCAAAATGGCACCTATTAGCAGACATATTATCTGCCGTTTTTTTTCCCGCAATATTATCCAAAACCATATTTTCTTACCTTCTGGTACTTGCTGATGTGTATTTTGGATCTGCAATTGTAGTCCGTGCCGACACCGTAGTCATAAACTTCTTCTTTTTCTCTATCTTCTTATGTAGCATGCATCTTTCACTGTTGCCATTTCTTACTTATATCTGTCAGTAAACTCGCTATGAAAGCGCTAAAAACTACCTGTGTAGTGGGTTTACATTGTCTTGCTGAAATAAGCAGGGGCGGCATAGCTCGGTTGGTCGAGTGGCCGTGCCAGCAACTTGAGTGTTCCAGTTTCAATCCCAGCTTCTGCCATCCTTTTCACTGCCATTGTGTACTTGTGCAAGACACTTTACCCGCCTGCTCCTAGTGCCACCCACATTGGTTTAAATGTAACTTAGATATTGGATTTCACTATGTAAAGCACTTTGAGTCACTAGAGAAAAGCACTATATAAATATAATTCACTTTACATTATTCATCCACAAAACTTTAGTTATTAGAGAGTTCCGGTGACACGGTTTTTCACGGGACACATTTCCGGCATTGATTTTGCATTATTGAGCCACGGATGAGAAGATGCTGCTCCGTTATTGATTTAAGTAAAGTTTGAATGTCATTAAAACAGTTAGCGCCATCTTTTGACACTTCTTCCACCTCCGTCCTTGCACGCTACACTGCTACAAAAAAGATGACGGGGAGAAGACACTGTCGAAAGTGAGCCACGTAAATAAGACCGCCCACAAAACATCACATCCTGAAGCGACGCTCAGAAAGCTACTTGAAAATAGTTTGTAAAACATAATCTATGCAACATTTTCACCAAAGAACAACCATCTTATCAATGAATCAATCAATGTTTATTTATATAGCCCTAAATCACAAGTGTCTCAAAGGGCTGCACAAGCCACAACGACATCCTCGGTTCAGAGCCCACATAAGGGCAAGGAAAAACTCACAACCCAGTAGGACGTCGATGTGAATGACTATGAGAAACCTTGGAGAGGACCGCAGATGTGGGTAACCCCCACTCTCTAGGGGAGACCGGATGCAATGGACGTCGAGTGGGTCTAGCATTAAATTGTGAAAGTCCAGTCCATAGTGTATCTAACATAATAGTGAGAGTCCAGTCCATAGTGGGGCAAACAGGAGACCATCCCGAGCGGAGATGGGTCAGCAGCGCAAAGATGTCCCCAACCGATGCACAGGCGAGTGGTCCACCCTGGGTCCCGACTCTGGACAGCCAGCACTTCATCCATGGCCACCGGACAGAAGATATAATAAAAGAAACGGCAGATCAACTGGGCTAAAAAGGGGGTCTATTTAAAGGCTAGAGTATACAAATGAGTTTTAAGATGGGACTTAAATGCTTCAACTGAGGTAGCATCTCTAACCGTACTATGGAGGGCATTCCATAGTACTGGAACCCGAATAGATCTTATGTTATGTAGACCACAAGATAGTGTTTAAAAAAAATCATAATATGACCTCTTTAATGCGCCTTATAATACAGCATTTTGCTCATTCATGAAATAAAATAATGAACAATTACAAGGGTATATGGGTAGATGTATAAGGGTAGATGTATTCGTAATCTGGTTCTATCCAGAGGCGTACCGATTCACCACACTGTGCACATCAAAAGTGAGGGACAGGAAGTGTCAAATTTGGCCTTGCAATGCAACTCCACAAGCACCCGGGAGTGTGCCTAAAAGAGGACAACAGGGCGAGGCATTCGGCACGGAAGCGGAAACCCAGGCGTGCTGAACCACTCCACCGGCCTGAGGAGTGCGGTTGTAGGCGAACGGAAACAGTGCAGCCCAGCCGATGACTAGCGGGAGTCGTGGCAAAAATAATTCTAAGGAGAAGCCAAAGCCTGGAGACCTTCTCTCTTCCTTTAAGTCTCATGTTTTTTTGAACACTCACCTTCTTTGTGAAATATATAAATATACAAAAAAGATGAGTCAAAATCAGTCAATCTGCATTGTACAGTAGAGTTCAAGGACGTGTCTGCAAGCTGAAACAGTTAATGCTGCACTGAAGGACAACAATAAGGAACTTTATGAATATTAGATATATAATCAGTTTTGTCAACTATTGCACAATACATCATATTGACCTCCTAATTGCTTTAATATCTTAATGCACACATGTTATTAAAGGGGCCCCAGCATCAATCAATCAATCAATGTTTATTTATATAGCCCTAAATCGCAAGTGTCTCAAAGGGCTGCACAAGCCACAACGACATCCTCGGTTCAGATCCCACATCAGGGCAAGGAAAAACTCAACCCAGTGGGATGACAATGAGAAACCTTGGAGAGGACCGCAGATGTGGGTGACCCCCCCCTCTAGGGGAGACCGGTGCAATGGACGTCGAGTGGGTCTAGCATTATATTGTCAAAGTCCAGTCCATAGTGGAGCAGAGACGGGTAGGCAGCGAAGAGATGTCCCCAACCGATGCACAGGCGAGCGGTCTCCCCCGGGTCCCGACTCTGGACAGCCAGCACTTCTTCCATGGCCACCGGACCTGTGCCCCCCCTCCATGAGGGAGAGGGGGGCAGAGGAGAAAAGAAAAGAAACGGCAGATCAACTGGTCTAAGGGGTCTATTTAAAGGCTAAAGTATACTAATGAGTTTTAAGATGGGACTTAAATGCTTCTACTGAGGTAGCATCTCTAGGGCATTTCACGGTACTTGAACGCAAATTTCTTGCCGGGACATATGGTACAATGCAATCAGCAAGATAGGATGGAGCTAGACCGTGTTTTATACGTAAGTAGTAAAACCTTAAAGTCACATCTTAAGTGCACAGGAAGCCAGTGCAGGTGAGCCAGTATAGGCGTAATATGATCAAACTTTCTTGTTCTTGTCAAAAGTCTAGCATCCATGAAATGTTCTGTGTGCTATGGATATATATTTTAGTTTCTATTTTTATTTGACAATCATGCAGTACCGAATTCGTTACTTTTATAGGCTCCCACCAAATTCTTTTTCAAACTTCCTTCTAATCAAACCATATTTTCGGTATATTAGACGGAATATTTACCTGAACTGTTCCGACTGTCGTCTGCAGTCTTCTTCAGAAGGGTCACCTCACCACCAGGTAAAGACTCCATCTAATATACCGAAAATATGGTCTGATTACCAAAAAATTTGAAAAAGTATATGACTAGGAAGACATAATGAACCTTTTTGAGCGACCAAATTCCGTCAGCACTACCATGAAATCAAACGTTCCGATACCATTGACGCACGAGACGTCACGTCCGGTTGCAAACTCCGTTTTTTTCCCTGGTTGCATAAAACCCGGCACTCAAGCAGCACTCATTGTGGACTCGGCCGGACGGTCTCCAGTTAACGTTTCTGTTTCACGTGTCAACAAAACAGGTATGCAGATAGCAGATTAAAAAATGCTCAAAAGTACAACAAGGCTCCTCTTTTCAAAATGAGCTAGCTTGATACTATATTACATTGGATTTGCAATATACATACAACTGATTAGCATTTGCGATTTTACATGGTGATTTCAACACCTCCAAATTTGGTGATTGTCATGATCTGTGGTCCAGATCATGTTTTGTATTTTCTGTTAGTTTTGGACTCCTTTAGTTCCTGTTTTTGCACTTCTGGAATTTGTTTTGAGGAGGGGGTACTGTCATGATCTGTGGTCCGGATCATGTTTTGTATTTTCTGTTAGTTTTCGACTCATTTAGTTCCTGTTTTTGCACCTTTGAGTTTGTTTTGGTTGCCATGGTTGCTTATTGTGTTCACCTGTCTCTGATTAATGTGCGGCATTATTTAAGCATGCTTTTGCCGGTCAGTCGGCCTGGCGTCATTGTTTGCTACATGCACCTGTTACGTGAGTTTTGCCTTGTCTCTAGTTTATGCTAAGTGTTTGCTTCATGCCATGCTACGCAAGTCTTGTTTGTTTCATGCCACAGTTACCTGAGTATTGCTTGTCCCTAGTCCATGCTAAGAAGTAACATTAGTTCCAAGTGCGATCAGCACGTTGTGCCTTCACCTTGTGTTCCGTTTTGTTTGTACTACTTTGGTATTTTGAGAATTAAATCATGTTTTACCTGCACGCCATGTCCGGAGTGGTCCGTCTGCATTCCTGGGAGAACGACATAAAGATGCGACCCAAACGTGACAGTGATTAAAACCACGACTAAAATCCATGTTACAATCAAACAGCTGGTGTAATAAGTATATTTACAGTAAAAACACTCAATTTAATGGCAAAGATTACTCCCTGACTAGGGCACACGCCTTAGCTTATACACTACTGCCATCTAATGTCTTGGAATTGCCACTGCGTGCCAAATTTGTGATATAATACTGGCAAATGTGACTTGAAAGTGTAAAAAAAAACATCTGGACAGCACAGTTATCATTACTAGTCATTACAAGGTCACTGTTAAATTATAAACCGTTGAGTACCGTTATCGATTCCCAGAGACCTGGAAATGGTATCATATCGGTTCAATTGTGAAATATATAACTGTCAGCAGCTTTCTTTTTTGTTTTGCAGTTTTTCACTGACTGTACCGAATATTAAGTGTTCTGTGACCTTAAAACCAAGATACGTATCCAACCCTGATTAAGGCGTTCTGTTACACCCCTGTAGTAACTACGGAAGGTCGGTTGAGAATTTTGATCGGGGTCGACCGCCAATACACACAAGACTCTTTTGCAGGAATAACCTATTTGGAGTCAAAGCATAATTAGAGCGATAGACGGTGCCCCCGTTTCACATGAAAGCAGGAGTTGGTTTCATATGTATTGACATGATTGTCAAGGAGAAATTCAAAAGTTAGAATACTGTAGGACTATGTTTGCTCTGCAGAGGCACGGCTCCCAATGTGAGAATGTCACAGCTGCAGCCAAAAGAACATGATCAAAAAGACAATGTGTATTATGCAGAATCCGTGCTAATGTGTAGAAAGGGAACAGCAATAAACTATTGCCCTCTGTTGGGCACTGCTGCTCTCTGCATTGGTCTTGCTGCTGAGGTTATCAGCCGAGACAGACTCCGAATAACCTTTGTCAAACACTGAAGGGTAATATTTCTGCTGTTTGGGTCGGGGAAGAAAAGAGCCGTAAGCATAAACTGTGCATATTTGGTGTAGTTTCTGTTGAAAGCATCTAATGTTGCAAGGACTCCACACCTTCCGCCTCTTTAATGTCGTTAAGGTGGATAATTGGATAACATAGGTTTATCCCCAGCAAGCACTTTGTATGAGCAATCCAATTTCACATCCTCCTGAAGGGAAACCATTATTCTTAACCAGGGCTTGATACTCCCGTCACCCTTGTGCAGGAACGCGGCACAAGGTTCTCCTCAAATCCTATCAGCTTTTAACCTTGTTACCAGCCAATCTGTATTATTGTGCTATAATTCCATATTTTGCCCCGTCCTCACCCTGGCACCGGCGTAGGGAAAGATAAAGTGTTTGCTGCCGTTTTGTTGACAACAATGCCTTGGTGGTCTGTTTGTCTTCTATCTGTGGACACTGGCACGTTTAATCTCGCTGAACAAACCGACATCCCGGGCGAACATTTTAACCCTTTCACGCTTGGCTTCAGAGAGGACCTGCAGGCATGGTTCCCATTAAAACTATCTTTCTTTAGATCATAAAGCATTTTAGATACAGTACGTTCTATTACAGCTGCTAGTGCAATTTCCTCTTATATTTGCTGGACTCAAGGTAAATATACAAAATATAAAAGACTCTACAGCGGGTCTAGTCAACCGGAGGCCCGCATGCCACATTCGGCCCTCCAAATGTTTTCACTTGGCCTGCCGTACATCACCCAGATAGGCTTGATGAAACCATTCAAACGAGGGTTGATCGTGTACTCAGTAGTCCCAGTGGGGTGAGTAGAAGACGACTACACATTTAATCCTAGAAAAAAATCTAAATAAATTGCAAAAATCTGACTTTTAACAGTGGTGGGCCGTGCGTTTCCCACCTATCAATCAACCAATCAAAGTTTATTTACATAGCCCTAAATCACAAATGTCTCAAAGGGCTGCACAAGCCACAACAACATCCTTGGCTCAGATCCCACATCAGGGCAAGAACCTACGACTTCAATGATTACCTCTCAAAATACCATCATTTATGTCACCACATGACCATTGCTGGAGAATTACTATACAGAAAACCATTTAGTTTAAGTTTTAGTTTTTTTTTAAGTTTATTATTCTTCGGTCAATCGTCAACAAAATAAACAAACAGCTGTACATTCATAGATTGAAAATGAAAATGTTGCAGACCTAAAGGGTTTAGGCTGAAGTTGAACACTTATTGCACCTAACCCTATAAACAATGTCAAGTACAAGATGAACTTCCGAAAATTATGAAATGTCCTTTGTACAATATATTATAAATACACATTATACACAACATAAACACAGTTAAATTATATACAGTAAAGGCATGTGAAATATCCTTGTACACATGTTAAACCTTTGTACCAATTTATATACTATATACAAACAATTATACTTCCATTATTATTTATATCCCACATTTAGTATTTTAATTAACATTGATCATAGTATTAACTACCGTGTTGATTCAAGAGTGATATCTTTTTTCAAGACATTGGTCTTAAAGTGTTTTTTAAATGTGTGAATGGAACTGGAACATTTTAAAGAATCATCCAAGCTGTTCCACAGTTGAACCCTTTACGCACTACAGCTTATTGAAACATATCAACAGTGTACAAAACGGGTTATTTTCTGGCGCATTTAAAAATCAATAAACCCGCATCAGCAATTAAAATACATCTTATGTAGTACAGTCAAAATTAAAATTGCAAAAAAACATATACAACGTGAAAAAATAAAGACATAAAATATTTGAACTCACAATTTGTAGCACCCATTCAATGCCGTATAAGCCAGTGGTACACCCTAATTCAGAATAAGAATCAGAAATACTTTAATAATCCCCGAGGGGAAATTAAGATTTTCAGCACAATCATATTCAAGAGGAGACAAACATTACAGGGAGACAGAACAGGATCGATGCCAACTTCCGGTGCCCCTTACAAAAAAAGGTGAGAAACAGGTAAACGCTGGGGAGGGTGAGAAAAAAAAAAACAGTCTAAGCCTGGGCCCCTTGAGAGGGGGTCCAGACTGACCATAGTACACATAAACATGTGTGTAAGAGGGACACATCAAAGATGACAAAGGACATTTAAGACATTAAAAGAGCAGAGCTAATGCAAACAGCCACTTCTACACACAGCGACAAAATTAAAAAAACAACAACAACAACAACAAAAAACGTATACACTGTGCTGGCCTCTGTGGTTGTTCCACGCCATCGTCTGCTATGGTGAGGGGAGCATGGCCAGAGACAAGAGCAGACCCAACAAAGCAACCAAGCGAGCCGACTCCACCCTCAGCCGCCCACCGACTCAAGTGAAAATGGCGGGCATTTCCCCATTTCATCGCCGACATCGTCTCACAAGATGTAGTTTCTCTTTAAATATCCTTCTTGAAAAGGGCCTTGATATGTGTTGTTGTGGAGAGGGGCGTGGCCTGCGGGCCTGCAGTGGAACGGGGTGTGCCAGGACCGGCCTCGAAGTCAGCGACAGGTGCGTAGATGGCCCAGGTTGGCCTTGTTATCTAATCACCTGTCACTCTGTATAAGCAGCAGCCGGAAGGAGAGACGTTGGTGGAGCTGGAGCGAGGGCGCGAGCGAGAGCGAGAGCGACATAGACTTGGTGCTGAAAAGCAACAGAATGGCAAACAAGGGAAATAAAACAGTAGTACACCCTGAAGCCCGGCTTCTCATGTTGCTGCTTGGTGGTCTGGAGGACCCACTGGAGGGCAACTTCCACAGTTGTCTTGGCTGAATTCTTAAAGTTTACGCCACAGCGTACTGGTCAGTAACATCCAGCTGGCTACATTCAACAACCTAAACGGGCCTACTGCACATGCTTTTTACTACTGTGGCATGCTGGGTAATGTGAACGGATACTCACTTTGGCATGACAAGTGGGTATCCAATCACAGTCTCGTTAACATCAGGCTACCTAGAGAGGCTACTGTCAACAACTTGTGATCTGATTGGCTATCGCAACTGTCTATTGACTCTATGTGTTCTCAAATTCAAGGTCCCGGTGAGTATCCTATCAAGAGGACGACACGACAGTAGTGGGCTTCATCCGTGACAACAACGACATGGACTACAGGGAGGAGGTGAAACATCTGGTTGACTGGTGCAGAACCAACAACCTGGTCCTGAATGTCAACAAGACCAAGGAGATCATCGTTAACTTTAGGAAGCACCAGTTCAGCCACGCTCCACTCTACATCAACGGCACAGCGGTGGAGATAGTAAGCAGCACCAAGTTCCTGGGGGTGCAGATAACTGACAATATAACCTGGTCCCTACACACCGGAGCTCTTGTAAAAAGAGCTCAGCAGCGCATGCACTTTTTGCGTCGGGTTAAAAAGAGCACAGCTCCCTCCCCCCATTCTCACCACATTCTACAGAGGCACTATAGAGAGCCTGCTGACCAACAGCATCTCTGTCTGGACTGGAGCCTGCAATGCCTCAGACTGGAAGTCTCTCCAGAGAGTGGTGAGGACTGCGGAAAAGATCATCAGGACTCCTCTTCCTCCTATCCAGGAGATCGCAAAAAGCCGCTGCCTGACCAGGGCTCAGAAAATCTGCAAAGACTCCTCCCACCCCCACCAAGGACTGTTTTCACTGCTGGACTCTAGAAAGAGGTTCCGCAGCCTCCGAAGCAGAACCTCCAGGTTCTGTAACAGCTTCTTCCCTCAGGCCGTAAGACTCTTGAACGCATCATAATTAAATTAATTTATCCTCTCAACCCCCCCCCCCCCCCCCCCCAAAATGGATTAACTCGCTGGAATAAAAAAGATAATATAACATATATCCATAAACGTGGACACATGTGAAAAAGTGCAATATATTTATCTGTACAGTAATCTATTTATTTATTTTTATATATTTATTTATTTTATATATATATTATATATATTCATTATACATATTTATTTATTTATATATGCATCTTATTGCTTTTTTATCCTGCACTACCATGAGCTTATGTAACGAAATTTCGTTCTTATCTGTGCTGTAAAGTTCAAATTTGAATGACAGTAAAAAGGAAGTCTAAGTCTAAGTCTAAATGTCACGTCAACCTCAGGCCAGCTGGAAGGCCTTACTGACAACAACTCGTGATCTGATTGGCTATCACAATTGTCTATCAATTGTTTGTGTAAGTGCACGGACGCCCGCATTGTTGATTCTGAAGGCCCGGGCAGATTTTGTACAGCATGGCAACATGAGCTGGCTGAATTCTGATTGGATAAAAACTCTAAAAACAAACAGCACTGGAAAGAGTATAATATGACATGGAGAGAATATGAATACTTTAAGATATTTAGAGAAAGTAAATTAAAAACTTTTATCTTTAATTATGATCATGATTTCTGGTTATGTTAGGCCAGAACAGAAGGCCTTGCTGGCCCTGACGGCCCACCACTGACTGGACAACAAAAATATATGGATGTTCTATCCGAGCAAGTGATGAAGTCATTGTTTTCTGGTGGACCTTTTAACCGATGAACACATCGACCCAGACATGCAGCAACAATGGTAGAAATCCCAGCGTGTAAGCTTCATCAGGAAACGTGGTCAAGGTACATCAAAGTAGATATTGTACCATAAAGATATTTAGTGTGCTTTGTATTGAAATTGCTGACTTTGTGATGTTTTTTGTATTCGAGGTCTTGCTGTGTTTTGTCTGAGGGTAACTGCCGATCCAACCTCGTTTGATACACCCATCTATCCATTTCTCTACCGCTTGTCCCTTTTGGGGTCGCGGGGGTTGCTGGAGCCTATCTCAGCTGCATTCGTGCGGAAGGCGGGGTACACCCTGGACAAGTCACCAGCTCATACATGTAGCGCTAAATTTGACCAACGCTAATTGTGATAAGTCACATAGTGTGTGCAATGTTGTGTAATTTCTTTATGTGTAAACATTTGTAGTTTATTTTGTATATATATTAACACTAAATACACAATGGACAGTATTTATGTAAAATACACATTAAACGTTACTGTAGACGTTGCCCTCTAGTGGGTTCTTCAGACCACCACAGACGGCCAGGAATTCAGGTTATAACACTGTTTTATTTTTCCAATGGTCCAAAGTCTTTTGCTTTTCAGCACAGTGTCTCTCAGCAGCACCTCCAACTACCACAACCCGCATGTGATTCAGGGATTTGTAGCACACTGGTAAGAAACCTTGAAACAGAACAAGGCTCATCTGCCTTGACCAGTTGGGTCAAGAGAATCAATTCAACAGCGTGCATGTGTTGGTATTAGTTAGCAGACCATGGCAGGATGCAGCTTGAAGAAGAATAATTGACCATAGCAGCGACTCAACTGCAACTCCAGAGGTATATGTGTAGACCTCCTACAGAGACAGCCAGACCATTAGCATACATTAACAGGATCTGTATGTGAACAGATGGTGATGGAGAGGAAGGAGGACATCTATGCATCATGGGGTAGTCTAGACCTGTAGGAGGAAAGCAATCGGATGATTCAGGGCCAGCTCGTGCAATACTAAGGATAACTGAAGAACAACAAAAAAAGCGCAACAGGATCAAGGGCCTTTTTAGAGACAGGAAACCAAAAAGTGAAACCCAAATCAGCCCCAATTAACCTGCAAAAAATGGGCTTTGTAGCCAATTTAGAATCATAGCAAATTGACATTTTCCAGTCAGGGAAGGTTCTCAAGCCATGTGAGTTAACACAGTCCTTGATGAGGGACTTTGTTAAGAACATGTTCTTAATAATTGCCACCTCCGGTATGCAGTAATTGCATTGGCGATGAGAAGCCCAAATGAGATAATATTCTATTGCGCTGCACAGTCCCTCTTTCCTTTTCATGGTGAACTTCTAGGACAATCTTTAAGAACACATAGGGAAAAGGTGTGCTGGCTTATGAAAACGTACAAACAAGCAATTGTTCTTGTATCGGTTCATGAGGTCCCTCAGGCCCTCGTCTCCACAATGTCATAGGGACTTTCAGGAACCACAGCTCAGGCAAGTCCCACAGTTCCATGAGCATTGATATACAAACTACGACTTGTGCCATTACACAGGAAGATGTAACTAGGCTCAGTGCAGTTCAACAAAGACTTGAGACATCTGCGCCCCTCCGAGATTTGGATATGTGCTGCTAAGCCTTTTATATTTAGACCCACAGCTCCCATTGGGGGTTGTAAACATGGTAATACTTTGTTTCTGTATACCTGCAACGAAATAACTCACTGTCAAGTACACGCACTTTAACAGCAGAAGCCTCACATCTAATTTTATATATTTTCTAAAAAAACATTCCCACCCCTCTAGTTAGGCAAAGGGAAATTCCCCGAGGACTTGTTACACTGCGGGGCTCATCGCAAAATGCTGAGAAAATTAAGGCAGTTCAGAGAACAAAGCGCCATGATTTGTTTGCAAGATGCATTTGTCCTATATGTGCTGATTCAACAAATACCCTCTCCGCCCCAACTCGTATGTTGCACAGTCTTAGCCATTTAGATCCAAATGTGTGTTTCCATTGTAAAAATCCACAATATCGAACAGACTATGATAATGTACTGTATTTTCCGGACAATAAGGCGCACTTAAAATACTTTTATTTTCTCAAAACTCGACAGAGCGCCTTATAACCTAATGTATAACCTAATGTGCCTAATGTATGGAATAATTCTGGTTTTGTTTACAGACCTTGAAGCAATTTTATTTAGTACATGGTGAAATGATAAGTGTGAACAGTAGCTGGCAGTCAAACATAGGAGATACTGTAGACTGCAATATGACTCAAGTAAACAACACCAACATATTATATGTTACATTGAAAATATAGAACATTACACATGGTGCTCAAAAATCTATCAACATGTTTTAGTTCGACTTTGGTAAGCTATGAAGCCGCACCGTTTGATGGATTGTACTGTGCTTCAACATATGAGTATTATTATGGTGTGTATAAGGTAAGACATATTATCTGGCGTTATGTTTCGCAATATTATGCAAAATAATTTTTTCTTACCTTCTGGTGCCTGCTGATCTGTATTTGGGATCTGCATAAGTCCTGAAAAATTGTGCGCCACCGCCTTTGTAGTCCATGCCGACACCGTAGTCGAAAAACTTTTTTTTCTTTCTCTATCTTCTTGTTATGGGACATTCATCCTCCGCTGTTGCCATTTCTAATATAAAGTAGTGTAAAGTTTTTACTTATATCTGTCAGTAAACTCGCCATGAAAGCGTTAAAACATACCGGTGTAGTGAGTTTACATAATTCACCCAAGGAACTTTAGTTATTCGTGAGTTCCGGTCACACGTTTTTTCACGGGACACATTTCCGTCGTTGTTGTTGTTTCCGGATGAGGAGATGATGCTCCGTTATTGATTTAAGTAAAGTCTGAATGTCTTTAAAACAGTTAGCTACATCTTTTGACACTTCTTCCACCCCTGTCCTTGCACGCTACACCGCTACAACAAAGATGACAGGGAGAAGATGCTGCCGAAGGACAGCCACGTAAATAAATCAGAAAGCAACTTGAAGATGATCTGTAAATCATAATCTATGCAACATTATGACCAAAGAACCACCATTACATGTTATGTAGACCGCAAGGAAGTGTTTTCAATTTAGAAAAAAAATAAAATAATGTCATATGCCTTATGTATGAAACAAGATCGAAAATAGACCATTCATCGGCAATGCGCCTTATAATCCGGTGCGCCCTATAGTCCGGAAAATATGGTACATATACAGAAATAAGAGTATTTCGCCTAAAGTCGTGAATATTCTTGTTCAGCCTGGTCATTGTAATCTCACAGCAGTGAATTGATCACAACTGGACTGTTTACATTTTCTCATCCGAGCAGGCTTTATCAGTTCATGCTCACAGACTTCGATAAAACAGCTCTAGTGTGAGAGCCTGGAGCCGGATCCAAATTATTTATCCTTTACAAGAGGGGCCATGTCCCAACAAGAATGGTTTCGCTCAAATCTGGTGTAAAATCACAGATGTAAAGATACAAAGTATAGACACCTCTGGCAGCACAACAATAGTTGTTGTTCTGGATTGTCGCGGCATGTCTCCTCTTGTGGAAGATAAATACTTTGGATTTGGCACTAGCAGCCCAGACTGGAGCTGTCCTATCTAAGTCTGTGAGCATGAATTGATGATGAAAAAGACTTCGAAGACAATCCAAACAATGAAGTTAGGATCGATTCAATGCTCTGACAAGTCTAACATGAATTGTATGTCTTTGATAACAAAACTTTTTCTCATTTTGCTATTTTACCATGCAATACTCAATGTTACCATGAAATGTTGTAGCCTTGAAGTTGAATTGGAGATTACAATCTTATAGAATAGGGCACACCAGATTATAAGGCTCACTGCCGATGAATGGTCTATTTTTGATATTTTTTTCATATATACCTGTAAGGCGCACCGCATTATAGGGCGCATTAAAAGAGTCATATTATTATTATTTTATTCTAAATATAAAACAATTCCTTGTGGTCTACATAACATGTAATGGTGGTTATTTGGTCAAAATGTTGCATAGATTATGTTTTACAGATCATCATCAAGCCGCTTTCTGACAGTCACTTCTGGATGCACCGTTTTGTGGGCAGTCTTATTTACGTGGCTCACCTTCGGCAACGTCTTATCCCCGTCATCTTTGTTGTAGCGGTGTAGCGTGTAAGGACGGGGGTGGAAGAAGTGTCAAAAGATGGAGCTAACTGTTTTAATGACACTCAGACTTTACTTAAATCAATAACGGAGCAGCATCTCCTCATTCGGAAACAACATGTGTCCCGTGAAAAACCGTCCGACCGGAACTCTAATAACTAAAGTTCCTTGGGTGAATTATGTAAACTCACTACACCGGTATGTTTTAGTGCTTTCATGGCGGGTTAACTGACATATATAAGTAAGAACTTTACACTACTTTGTATTAGAAATGGCAACAGCGGAGGATAAATGTCCCATAACAAGAAGATAGGGAAAAAGAAGAAGTTTATCGACTATGGTGTCGCCGCCGACTACAAGGCAGACACGCGCAATTTTTCAGGTTTTATGCAGATCCCAAATACAGATCAGCAGGTACCAGAAGGTAAGTAAAGTTGCTTTTGTATAATATTGCGAAACAAAAGGCCAGATAATATGTCTTTCCTTATACACCACCATAATAATACTCGTATGTTTAAGCACAGTACAATCCATCAAGCAGTGCGGCTTCATAGCTTACTAAAGTCATACTAAAACATTTTGATAGATTTTTGAGCGCTGTGTGTATTTTTATATATTTTCAACGGAACATATAAAATGTTGGTGTTGTTTACTTGAGTCATATTGCAGTCTACACATATCTCTTGTGTGTGACTGTCATTATATTGCAGTCTACACATATCTCTTATGTTTGACTGACATCTACTGGTCACACTTATCATTTCATCATGTACCAAATAAAATAGCTTCAAGGTCGGTAAGCAAAATCAGAATCACGCACACCGGGTTATAAGGCGCACTGTCGAGTGTTGAGAAAAAAAAAAAGATTTTAAGTGAGCCTTATAGTCCGGAAAATACGGTACTTACGTATTTGATGTCCTCATAAAACCTGGCTGCAAATGTATATCCATCTAGTGTTTTCTCTGCAGTGTCCTGAAAGACAATCTGTTTTATGATTAAGAAAATATATACAGTGGGCTGATGTCAAATTTAGGCAAATTCCAAAGTGTTTATAAACATTGATCAATGGCTGTGAAGGGCTAACTTTATGTGTAAATTGGTATTGTGAAAGTCAATACGCATCAAACATATTATATTCCGCTGTCAGGAACCACCTGAAGAATACCGCAGGATATTTTGGTATTCACGTTGCCCAAGTTGATTTAATGAATAAAACTGGACATCAAAATGTCACATGTATTTCTTTTTGAACCAGTTTAGTACAGCTATTGTACATTCCATGCACTTTTCCCCCCTTAATTTGTATTCATCCATTATTGCTGATACTTAGAGTGCAGTGTGATTGTGTCATGCCATCTATTACAGTGATGCCTCACCCGAACATATTTCATGCACATTCTGGTCCAATTAATATCCTGCAAAGCTGCAGTCTTTGTTGTATCTGATGAAAACTTGAGGTGGTTACCAATTAGTCTGCTGTTAATTATCTCCTTCTCCTTTTGATCTCCACTACGACTGCTCCATCAGACTCGCTCATTTATTCATCTCCCCTCGCTCAATGAGGCGGACTTTCCCGGAGTTTGCACGGATTGATGTACATTAAAAATGGCTTTGGAAGCATGGAGCTCATGCATGGATGTTGCATTTTCTTAGTATGGCTGTACATGGTCTTGCATCTGTAGCTCCCTGCTGTGTAAAAACCCAGTTAATCAGAGGATCATTTTACCGTTATGCCTTTGGATGTCTCAGCTTTGAAAAAAAACATTACTACAATGTTCCAAGATTAACAAGTAAGACACTCTTTAAGGACACAGTTGTCTATTGCCAGTCTTTTCTGATGGTCTCCAAATCTGGAGAAAAGAATATTCAAAACATGTCTGTGCTTTCTAGCAGTTATGCATCTCCGTACACCTTGAGGAGCCTCTCCCCTAAGTCAATAATCCTTTATAAACTGCATTTCTTAAGTATTATCATCACTGGAAGACTCTAGGACAAGCAGTTGTATGTAATAAAAGAAAACAAGGAACTAATCAATATTGTTTTGATATTGTTACACTGTTAACAGCACTGACAGTAAACACATTAAAACAATTACAATTAACAAGTTTAATGAAGCGACTGGGATGAGAATCAGCACCTCCAAGTACGAGTCCATGGTTCTCGCCCGGAAAAGGGTGGAGTGCCATCTCCGGGTTGCGTAGGAGACCCTGCCCCAAGTGGAGGAGTTCAAGTACCTCGGAGTCTTGTTCACGAGTGAGGGAAGAGTGGATCGTGAGATCGACAGGCGGATCGGTGCGGCGTCTTCAGTAATGCGGACGCTGTATCGATCCGTTGTGGTGAAGAAGGAGCTGAGCCGGAAGGCAAAGCTCTCAATTTACCGGTCGATCTACGTTCCCATCCTCACCTATGGTCATGAGCTTTGGGTTATGACCGAAAGGACAAGATCACGGGTACAAGCGGCCGAAATGAGTTTCCTCCGCCGGGTGGCGGGGCTCTCCCTTAGAGATAGGGTGAGAAGATCTGCCATCCGGGGGGAGCTCAAAGTAAAGCCGCTGCTCCTCCACATCGAGAGGAGCCAGATGAGGTGGTTCGGGCATCTGGTCAGGATTCCACCCGGACGCCTCCCTAGGGAGGTGTTTAGGGCACGTCCGACCGGTAGGAGGCCACGGGGAAGACCCAGGACACGTTGGGAAGACTATGTCTCCCGGCTGGCCTGGGAAGGCCTCGGGTTCCCCCGGGAAGAGCTGGACGAAGTGGCTGGGGAGGGGGAAGTCTGGGCTTCCCTGCTTTGGCTGCTGCGCCCGCGACCCGACCTCGTATAAGCGGAAGAAGATGGATGGATGGATGGATGGATGGAAGTTGAATTGGTAACAGCCAATTTCACTCGGAGATAATCGGTATCAGAAAAGACAGCATAAAACCCTGATCGAAACATCCTTATTTTTAAACACACAAACACCATAATACAGTATGTGTACCGTATTTTTCGGACGTAAGGTGCACTTACAATCCTTTCATTTTCTCAAAAATAAATAAATAAACTAATATGATGTTCGGAATAATTCTCGTTGTGCATACCGACCTCAAAGCTATTTCATTTTGTACATGGTCTGATGATAAGTGTGACCAGGCAAGATAACACCAGTAAACAACACCAAAACTTTAAATGTTCCATTGAGAATATAGAACCTTACACACAGCGCTCAAAATATGTCAAAATGTTTTAGTACGACTTTGTTAAGCTATGAGGCAACACGGCTTGATGGATTGTGGGAGCATTACGTCTACTGTAGACGGACAAATTGTGCTTCAACATACAAATATTATTATGGTGTGTGTATAAGGACCGCAAAATGGCACCCATTAGCAGACATTACCTGGCGATTTGTCTTGTAACATTATGCAAAAAACAACTTTTCTTACTTTCTGGTGCCTGCTGATCTGTATGAATCATAAAAAAGGTGTGCGCGTCCGCCATTGTAGTCTGTGGAAACACCATAGTGTCAAGGGGGGGTCGCAGCTCATTACGGGTTGTTCTCCCGGGATGCAGAATGGACTACTCCGGACAAGGTGTGCAGGTAAAAACATGATTTAATTACCCAAAACTCAAAGAGGTACAAACTAAAAAGGAACACAAAGCGAAGGCACAACGCGCTGATCGCACTTGGAGCTAAAGCACAAAACTTAGCGCAGGAAACAAAGAAGCTAACACTTAGCATGGACTTGAGACAAGTAATACTCACAAAACTTTGGCATGAAACAAAACTTCCGTAGCAGGTTGCATGAAGCAAATAATGACGCCAGGCCGACTGACAGGCAAAGGCAGGCTTAAATAATGCCTCTCATTGGTGCTCGGGTAGCAGGTGAGCGGCCAAAAACTATTCAGAGGTAAACATAATTAGCAACCATGGCAACAAAAACAAATCAGGGAGGTGCACACACAGGCACTAAAAGGAGTCCAAAACTAACAGAACATAACTACACAAACATGATCTCGACCACAGATCATGACAGGAGTCCCCCCTTAAGGACAGATCCCAGATGTCAAAAAAAAAAGACAAACACGAAGCAAGGTCAAAAGTCACGGGAGGGTGGAGGGAGGACTTGGCGGGGGGTCGCCAGACCAAGTGTCCTCGCAACCAGCGAGGGAGAGTCAGGTGGCGGCAACGCGCTGAACGTCGCTGCACTTGGCAAGGCGGGCGACCAGGAAACAGCTATATCCGTGGCCGACGGGGAGGTGGGCGCGTCATCGGCGTGGCAGGCGTGGATGCAGTAGACAGCGTGGCAGGCGTGGATGCAGCAGACGACGGCGTGGCAGGCGTGGAAGCAGCGGCAGACAAGTCAGGCGTGGAAGCAGTGGCAGACGAGTCAGGCGTGGAAGCAGCAGACGAAGCAGTCGCGGGTGCAGCAGACAAAGCAGGCGGCGAAGCTTGGCGTGGTGGGTCTTGGCGTGGTGGGTCTTGGCGTGGTGGGTCTTGGCGTGGCGGGTCTTGGCGAGGCGGGTCTTGGCGTGGAGGGTCTTGGCGTGGCGGGTCTTGGCTTGGAGGGTCTTGGCTTGGAGGGTCTTGGCTTGGGTCTTGGTGTGGAGCTGCTATGGGCGGCACTTGGCGGCGTGGAGCTGCTACGGGCGGTGCTTGGCAGGGTCGAGCTGCTACGGGCGGCGCTTGGCGGCGTGGAGCTTCTACCGGAACTTGCCTGGGTGCAGGTACTGGAACCTGCCGTGGAGCTGGTACCGGAACTCGTCGTGGTGCAGGTACTGGGACCCGTCGTGGTGCAGGTACTGGGACCTGCCGTGGAGCTTGTCGTGGTGCAGGTGGGGCTAGCCTTGGACTTAGTGCTGGTGGCCTAGCTGGAGGTTGCGGCTTGGCAGGTCTAAAGACTAGTGGTGGTGGCCGGTCCGCAGGTTGCGGCTTGGCAGGTCTAAAGACTAGTGGTGGTGGCCGGTCCGCAGGTTGCGGCTTGGCATGGCAAAGCTGAGTCACCCCACCCGTACAGTTCCCAACACCCCCCCCCCCCCCCCCCAAGGAGTGGATACCAGACGCGCTCCCCGCGGTCTGGAACCGTTTTTAGGGGTGGGTGGAGGGAGGTCAGGAGGGGGGCAGAAACCTCCCCACTAAATTGTCCAACAAATATTTCTTTATCCCCCACCTGGGGTTGTGTGGGCGGAAAAAATAAACATTTTGTGACGGGGGCGAGGCTTGAGTCTTGGGGGGCAAGGACAGTCCCGGTGAGCGGGTCTGTGAAAAAAAATTCTGTAAGTGTCTGATTCTGGCAAAAAAGTCCTTTGGTGGTGGCTGATAGAAAAAGTTAACAGAATTTTAAAAAAAAATCTTGGTCTCTGACGTCATCACCAGTGGGCGGGGTGACGTCATGACAAGGCGGCGGCGTGATGTCATTTGCAGGAAAACTAAATGCTGGCGTCATTTTGTCAAGTGGGGGGTCTCCCGGGATGCAGAATGGACTACTCCGGACAAGGAGTGCAGGTAAAAACATGATTTAATTACCCAAAACTCTAAGAGGTACAAACAAAAAAGGAACACAAAGCGAAGGCACAACGCGCTGATCGCACTTGGAGCTAAAGCACAAAACTTAGCGCAAGAAACAAAGAAGCTAACACTTAGCATGGACTTGAGACAAGTAATACTCACAAAACTTTGGCATGAAACAAAACTTCCGTAGCAGGTTGCATGAAGCAAATAATGACGCCAGGCCGACTGACAGGCAAAGGCAGGCATAAATAATGCCTCTGATTAGTGCTCGGGTAGCAGGTGAGCGGCCGAACACTAATCAGAGACAGGTGAACATAATTAGCAACCATGGCAACCAAAACAAACTCAGGGAGGTGCACACACAGGAACTAAAAGGAGTCCAAAACTAACACAACATAACTACACAAACATGATCTAGACCACAGATCATGACATATAGTCGATAAGCGTCTTTTTTCACTATCTTCTTGTTATGAAACATTCATCCTTCGCTGTTGCCATTTCTAATATAAAGTAGCATAAAGTTCTAACTTATATCTCTCTGTAGACTCACTATGAAAGCACTAAAAACTACCAGTGTAGTAAATTTACAATATTCACCCAAGGAACTCTAGTTGTTAGAGAGTTCCGGTCGGACGGTTTTTCACGGGACACATTGCCGGCGTTGTTGCACGAGTGAGCCACGGATGAGGAGATGCTGCTCTGTTATTGATTTAAATAAAGTCTGAATGTCATTAAAACAGTTAGTTCCATCTTTTGACACTTCTTCCACGCCCATCCTTGCACGCTACACCACTACAATAAAGATGACGGGAAGAAGACGCTGTCGAAGGTGAGCCACGTAAAAAAGACCGCCCACAAAACGGCACAACCTGAAGCGACGTTCAGAAAGCAACATGAAGATAAGTCTGAAAAACATAATCTATGCAACATTTTGACCAAGGAACCACCATCACATGTTATGTAGACCACAAGGAAATGTTTTCAATTTAGAAACAAATCATAATGCGACCCCTTTATTGCGCCTTTTGTATGAAAATAGACCTGAATAGACCCGCTCATCAGCAGTGTGCCGTATAATCCGGTGTGCCCTATGGTCCAAAAAACACGGTAATGTTTTTTAATTAAGTTTTCAAAAATAATGTGAAATGTTTGTGAAAGTGTACTCCTATGGAAATACACTTCATAACATTTACATTCAAGTTCAAAGGATTGATATTTGAAAACAGTCCTGTGAGAACCGCAATAGTGTAAATGTTTCACCCTGCCTCTTAAAATAATCAAAATCAACAATTGTCAGGAACCGTATTTGAAACCAGGAACCAGAATCGGAACCTGAATCGTCTAAATCCAAACAATGCCCAGCCCTACCCATACAAACCCCGTTTCCATATGAGATGGGAAATTATGTAAGATGTAAATATAAACTGAATACAATGATTTGCAAATCCTTTTCAACCCATATTCAGTTGAATGCACTACAAAGACAAGATATTTGATGTTCAAACTCATAAACTTTATTTTTTTTTTTGCAAATAATAATTAACTTAGAATTTCATGGCTGCAACACATGCCAAAGTAGTTGGGAAAGGGCATGTTCACTACTGTGTTACATGACCTTTCCTTTTAAAAACACTCAGTAAACGTTTGGGAACTGATGAGACACATTTTTTAAGCTTCTCAGGTGGAATTATTTCCCATTCTTGCTTGATGTACAGCTTTAGTTGTTCAACAACCCGGGGGTCTCTGTTGTGGTATTTTAGGCTTCATAATGTGCCACACATTTTCAATGGGGGACAGGTCTGGACTAAAGGCAGGCCAGTCTAGTACCCGCACTCTTTTACTATGAAGCCACGTTGATGTAACATGTGGCTTGGCATTGTCTTGCTGAACTAAGCAGGGGCGTCCATGGTAACGTTGCTTGGATGGCAACTTATGTTGCTCTAAAACCTGTATGTACCTTTCAGCATTAATGGCGCCTTCGCAGATGTGTAAGTTACCCATGTCTTGGGCACTAATACACCCCCATACCATCACAGATGCTGGCTTTTCAACTTTGCACCTATAACAATCCGGATGGTTCTTTTCCTCATTGGTCCGGAGGACACCACGTCCACAGTTTCCAAAAACTATTTGAAATGTGGACTCGTCAGACCACAGAACCCTTTTCCACTGTGTATCAGTCCATTTTAGATGAGCTCAGGCCCAGCAAAGCCGACGGCGTTTCTGGGCGTTGTTGATAAACGGTTTTCGCCTTGCATAGGAGAGTTTTAACTTGCACTTACAGATGTAGCGACCAACTGTAGTTACTGATAGTGGGTTTCTGAAATGTTCCTGAGCCCATGTGGTAATATCCTTTACACACTGATGTCACTTGTTGATGCAGTACAGCCTGAGGGATCGAAGGTCACAGGCTTAGCTGCTTACGTGCGGTGATTTCTCCAGATTTTCTGAACCCTTTGATGATATTACGGACCGTAGATGGTGAAATCCCTAAATTATTTGCAATAGCCGGTTGAGAAAGGTTTTTCTTAAACTGTTCAACAATTTGCTCACGCATTTGTTGACAAAGTGGTGACCCTCGCCCAATCCTTGTTTGTGAATGACTGAGCATTTCATGGAATATACTTTTATACCAAATCATGGCACCCACCTGTTCCCAATTTGCCTGTTCACCTGTGGGATATTCCAAATAAGTGTTTGATGAGCATTCCTCAACTTTATCAGTATTTATTGCCACCTTTCCCAACTTCTTTGTCACGTGTTGCTGGCATCAAATTCTAAAGTTAATGATTATTTGCAAAAAAAAAAAATGTTTATCCGTTTGAACATCAAATATGTTGTCTTTGTAGCATATTCAACTGAATATGGGTTGAAAAAGATTTGCAAATCATTGTATTCCGTTTATATTTACATCTAACGCAATTTCCCAACTAATATAGAAACGGGGTTTGTACATTAACATATCCGGCGTACGCTCTTGTTTTGAATAAAGTCAGTTAGGTTCTTGCTATCTAATTAAAAATTGAGTAGACTCGTTAATGAAATGGTTATGTGTATGTTTTTGCAATAGCTTTTACCACGACGACCACAAACACCAAATTGAATACCATGCACTACTCGATCCGTAAGACATTATTCTTCTGTTCAGTATACTGACAGTTGAATAATGTTTGACGTTGGATTATGGCTTTATTAAAAGACTACTTGTTCAGAGTGCGAAAGAGCTTATTGTGAAGTACAGCGGCATAGCTTGCCGATCACATTGATATTCTTGCTTTCACTCACACGGATTTCTCCTTGCAGCGAATTGGCAGGAAGCCTGGAACTCTCCATGGCACTGAACCAAACAAGCATGAACACGAGCTATCGTTCATACATTCTGAGCGCTTTGATTTCAGCTGAAAACTATGGATTCTTACACTTTATTCCATGGAGTGTAAATGCTGAATATAATGAACATTAATCACATACATATAAAGAAAAACATTTAACCAACCGATGGGCTTTCCTAATTTTCACTGTACAGGATGGGACAGTAGATCAATGGAAATCTTAGTTACTCAAGCTGATAAGTTCTGGTTGTAAAGGCCTTGTCGGAGACCATGAGCATATCCAACCAAAATGGTTGATTCCTGATTTGCTTAAAGGGGACCTATGATGATTCTAATCAACATTTAATACAATTCCTTGTAATCTAGATAGTATACAAAACCCAAAACCAGTGAAGTTGGCATATTGTGTAAATTGTAAATAAAAACAATACAATGATTTGCAAATACTTTTCAACCTGTATTCAATTGAATAGACTGCAAAGACTTAACGTTACTTAACGTCTGAACTGGTAAACGCTATTTTTTTGCAAATATTAGCTCATTTGGAATTTGATGCCTGCAACATGTTTCAAAAAAGCTGGCACAAGTGGCCAAAAAGACTGGGAAAGTTGAAGAAGGCTCATCAAACACTTATTTGGAACATCCCACAGGTGAACGGGCTAATTGGGAACAGGTGGGTGCCATGATTGGGTATAAAAGCAGCTTCCATAAAATGCTCAGTTATTCACAAACAAGGATAGGGCGAAGGTCACCACTTTGTGAACAAATGCTTGAGCAAATTGTCGAACAGTTTAAGAACAACATTTCTCAAAGAGCTACTGCAAGGAATTTAGGCATTTCACCATCTACGGTCCGTAATATCATCAAAAGGTTCAGAGAATCTGGAGAAATCACTGCATGTAAGCGGCAAGGCCGTGACCTTCGATCCTTCAGGCGGTACTACATCAAAAAGCAACATCAGTGTATAAAGGATATCACCACATGGGCTTAGGAACTCTTCAGAAACCATTGTATGTAACTACAGTTTGTCACTACATCTGTAAGTGCAAGTTAAAACTCTACTATGCAAAGTGAGGGCAATTTATCAACAACACCCAGTAACGCCGCCGGCTTTGCTGGCTGGGCTCGAGCTCATCTAAGATGGACTGATGCAAAGTGGAAAAGCCCCTGTGCCAACTTTGTTGCAACGTGTTGCTGCCATTAAATTCAAAGTTAATGGTTATTTGCACAAAAAAAATGAAGTTTTCTCAGTTTGAACGTTAAGTATCTTATCTTTGCAGTCTATTCAATTGAATATAGGTTAAAAAGGATTTGCAAATCATTGTATTCTGTTTTTATTTACGATTTAGACAACGTGCCAACTTCACTATATTGTAAATGCTTTCGTGAAAATTATGTGAGATCTTAACCCCACAGTCACATTTAAAATTTGTTTTCTGACTATGTCTGCAAACGGTTCTTTTGTGAAGGCGAGGTAGAAATAATACCTTATCCGACTTTAGCTTGTGTTTCACAAACCAAGTCGTGATGTTGCTGTCTTTTCTGTCAGAGTTTAGCAACTATTTCATTTCGTAGAAGCCCATCTTGACAAAACAGTACAGTGTTAAATGATGTGGACAAACAAACACGGAAATAATTATTTTACAGACAACAGAGGAGGCAAGGCATAAAACGAGAAGGAATGACATGAAGGCTGTAGGCAGCAACAGTCTCTCAACATGTCCGAGAATGACCACAGATGTACGTCTGTGACGTTCACAAATGGCCCATTGTAAGAAAACAAATAATTAAACAGTGTGTTTACAAGTAAAATCTTCCACTCCTTTGCCTCATTTTGTCCACCAAAAGTTTTATGCTGTGCGTGTATGCACAAAGGTGAGCTTTGTTGATGGTATTGACTTGTTGCAGCGCTAATTAAGCATATTTGGTCAGTACATGAATGCAAGCTAATCAATGCTAACATGCTATTTAGCCAAGCTGTATGTACATATTGCATCATTATGCCTCATTTGTAGGTATATCTGAGCTAATTTAATATCCTTTACTTTTATCCTCTTTGTATATAATTTAGTTTTGCATGTCTTATGACACATTATCTGTATGTAATATTGGCTGCATTTCTGATGTTTTTGTGCAATGTTCTTCCAGACCACAGCAAATGTTACCTAGCTGGCCAAAGATTGTAACAAATCTATTAAAAGAAGACAGCCTGTTGTTTCATTTAACTTGGACACACACTTCTATACCTATGGCCATTAAAAGCCAGTCATTTCCAGGAGTTATCTCATCTTCTAAGTAGTCTCTGATTTACTAATGGTTTCTAATGTTGTAAAAATGTGTAGAATAAATATTACATTTCAACATTTCTGTCAACGAAGATTTGCTTCAGCCTGCGACACATAGTCATTCTGATAGTAGGCTATTATAGCTAATATAGACACTTACGTCATGTGTTGCCTTCATTATAAGACTTATATACGGCTCTTTATTTTTTGCGGCTCCAAACAGATTAGTTTTTGGTATTTTTGGTCCAACATGGCTCTTTCAATGTTTTGGGTTGCTGACCCCTGAACTAGAGTATCCAACATTGTAACAGCATTTGTAAGTCAGAAAATAGTAAAATCCCCATAGATCCCCTTTAATAAACTAACAATAAAAGTGCCTTTCTTATCACAGCATGACAGGTTATACATGTGTTTTTAAAGCTACTTTTTGAACATTGAGGAAAAATACTTTAAAATGAAATGGCATTTCTATTAAGTTCAAAGTTAGTCCAATGAGAAACGGTTAGTTTCTTAAGTTGTCATTTTAATTTGGAAAATTGTTTTATTGAAGAAATAAATAAATAAGTAAATTACAATATTTGTAATAATCCACACTCTTTGTTGTATTTCCATGTCGTGGAATGATTTGAATGACGCTTTGTTTTACAGTTAGAGTCTGAGAAAAAAGTTGGGCAAGTCTGTGGCAAATAGGTTTTATCATGTTACTCAAACAAACCAAATGTGCTATTTAGGAAGTGTTTCAAGAAGTGATTCAATTATTTTTGTTATTTTTGATAGTTTTCTGTATTTTTAATTTTTAATTTTATTTTTTTCATTTCATTATTCTGCAAAGGATGTCATTGTTAATGTTTGTTTGTCACTAAGTAGACCTTCCTCACGTTCTCCCGGGACAAGACTAATTATGTGTTCAGCATCTGCAGCGCGACTCTCTGGGCTTTTATGCCTGTGTCACTTCAATCCACTCAATTGGATTGGATACATCCCAAGAAAAACTTACTGCCTCAATTCTCTTTCAAATAAAAAAAATAAAAAGTCACAGTAAATTCAGAGGGGTGGGGATAATGTCTAATTATTGGGGTACCAATGAGTCCAGAATACATACCGCGAGACAGGGTTTTGCAGTGAGGTCATGTGGATTTCCCACAAGCAAGACGCTGGCCTTTTTAAAAACCTGAATATGAAATTCTTCTAAGGCGATTGAGGGTGTAAGAAACCTTGGTCATCCGGATTAGGATTTGTGGATCAAGTGGGATCAGCTGCATTATGTAATCTCATTGACATGAGATATGGCGGTCTAAACCAGAAACACAGTAATCTGCATCAGATGACAGCAGTACAGCGTTGCTCTACAATACTATGTCAGCTCTTGACTTTTAGAAGCAGACAAGCGAAAGTCAGCGTTGTTTTGAATTTGAAAGTCAGTCATTTCCCACAACAAATTGTTAAACTTTGATTTGAAACAGCAGGTTTGTGAGAACTCTCAACATCATTCCATTCCCCTCATTTTGCAAAAGTAAACTGGAGTCCAAAAGTAGTAGAAAACGAGGCCACTGACAACGCCGCAAAGCCCACGGGACGCACTTGAACGCATGCTTGGTTTGTTGAATTCACATGTAGACCTTCCCAATTCCCTTGTCTGAGTGTGTCTCTGTCTTCTGTCTTCAAGGCAGTGGATCAGAACCCTCCCTTTAACATACACTCCGCACTTAGCAGGTCAGTCTTGTGCAGCCCTACATGGTTGTCAGTGAACCGGGCCTGCCAGATTTATCAGGGGCTCTGAATTTCTTGAGTTAAAGGCTTGTGAGGGCAGAATTTGTGAGTGACAAGCTGTTTTACTGGGCGGAAATTCGAACTGGACTGTTCCATATTCATGAGCTGCTTTAGATTCTGGCAATGTCGATAGGTCCTTGAGATATATCTGGGAAGACAGTCCGTGCATCCTATTGAAATCTCAAAAAACTTGTCTGAGCTTAACATTCCAAGGAGTGCTAAACTGTTTAAGCTTCAAAGTGTATTTTTACGTCAATAACACATTTGTTTTAGCTTTAGTTTGGAAGCCATAGGTATGCTAAACAGAGAGAATGCCGGTGCATTTTCATTGTGGTGTGATTCAAAAAACAAGTAAGAGTGTGGAGTGTGTGTTTTCCAAAGAAATGTAGACCGTTACATTGCAAAGCAACAGCAGGCAATTTCAAAACAAAGGGTCTGGGATAACAACACATTTTCCATAAAGTGGTCAAATCATGATTTTATTTTCGATATTTAAAACACGGCACTGTGATGAGGTGCCAACTTGTCCGTGGTGTGACTCACCTTTCGCCCTAGTGCAGCTGGTATGGGCTCCAGTGCCTCCGTGGATTGATGGATATGGATGGATTGATGGATATTTAAAACAGTTGTTATTACAACTACAGTATATACCGGGAGTCAGCAACCTGCAGCTTCTTCAGCGCCGCCCTAGTGGCTCCCTGGACCTCTTTCAGAAAAAGATTAAGGAAAACATTTTTGGGGGTTTTAATATATTTTCTGTAGGAGAACAAACATGAGACAAACCTTCCTAATGGCTACAAATCACACTGTTTATGTTATACATACTTCACTGATCAGAGTATTTGGTAAGCACCGTTTTGTCCTACTAATTTCAGCAATCCTTGAACTCATCATAGTTTGTTTACATGTACAACTTTCTCCAATGCTGCCACAGAAAGATGTGTTTTATCCCACTCCCTCTTTGTCTCATTTTGTCCACCAAATGTTTTATGTGTGCGGGAATGCACGAAGGTGAACTTTGTTGATTTCATTGATTTGTTGGAGTGCTAATCAGGCATATTTGGTCAATCAATGACTACAAGCTGATCGATGCTAACATGCTATTTAGGCTAGCTGTATGTACATATTGCATAATTTTGCCTCATTTGTAGGTATATATGAGCTCATTTAATTTCCTTTACTTATGTCCTCTGTGTATTTAATGTATATTTGCATGTTTAATGACACTATCTGTATGTAATATTGGCTGCATTTCTGATAGTTGTTTGTGTGCCATGTTGTTCCAGACCACAGCAAACCTTACCCAGCTTGCAAAGCTTTTGGATGCATTTTTAAAGTGATTTAGAGGCAGAATGTATTGATCCCATTGCTAGCCACTTAGAACGAGCCAACTATTACAAATTAGAATGCAAAAATTAAACATTTTCTCTTCTTGTCTCTCATAATGATTGTAGACAATAGGCAAAATTCCCCAAAAAGTGCATTCCTCTTTAATTGCCAGTCATTTTCCAAAGTAAATAAATGGCAGCCTAAATGACTTATATATATATATATATATATATATATATATATATATATATATATATATATATATATATATAAGTCATTTTTATATAAAAGGGCTGTCAAAGTTAACATGACAATAACACGTTAACTATAACTTCCTTTAACGGCGATCATTTTTGACCCTTGGCCCGTTCCGTAGCTTGTGGAAATGTGTAATGGTGTCCAGTTACTGTTGAGCCACAAGCTCGAAAATAGCTAAAAGAACTGCACAAAGAAAAGGGCAATTTTCGAAAATCTCAGGTCCAAAGCCATGGCTATTCGGTCTCCGGACAAGACAAGACAATCATACCTTCATTCGCCGTTGGACGTCATCATTGGAGCGAATTCTGCTGGTGCGCATTGCTGCTTATAATAAGGAGGAACTTCACGTCCGTGTTTGGAATATAGTTGAGTGCATTACTAACATAACATTTAGTGTGTTACTCGAACTACTGTAGGAAGATGGAATACGAATACAGCAGAGAAATAGATGGTAGAGATGAAGTCTTAAGTCACTTTTATCGGAGATTTTCGTAAAAACATGTCTAGTCTTTTCTCATACTAATCACACACGTCCGTTTGGAGGCTTCAGCATAATAGTCCAGTTTAATCAACAAAACAACGAAAACTTGTCTTACAATACAATCATGCTAATCTGTAATATTTCTACCTAACTAAATGTTTTCAGGCAGATTAAAATCAAACGTATTGTCATGGCAGCGACGATATGAAGCGGGAAGAAACTCTTTGGACAATCTCATTTTCTTCTTCTCTACCGCTGGACTAGGTTTAATACTGCAGGGATGCCTGCCACTGCCCTCTGCAGCCTACAATGAGTAATTACAGTTCATTATACAATTTTACCATTGCTATGGTTTATTCGTTTAAAACGTATTCTGATTGATAGTCCGCAATTACAGAACGTTTAACAGGCTGATTATTACATTTTATTAATAAGTAAGTAGGGAGTGTTAAATTATTGTCATGCAGAGCGATGAATGCCATTAACTTGTACAACATGCAAAGTACAGAATATCAGAAACATTTATTCAGGAAGAAAAATATCACCTAACTTCTTTGACGATTAAAGCATGATCGTAACAACCCACATTTTGTGTTATTAATGCATGAAACTGCTGTTTAAATATGAAATTGTAGCTCCTCTCATCTGAATGCAAGTGCTCCTAAAGCAGGAATACAAATTATGTCAAGACAACAATGCCCGGCAGGTATTTTTTTATTGTCTTTAAAAAGCATGTTTATCTCATTTTTTGTGTTGAGCTGTTTCAAAAAGCATAATGTTCAAAAGTATTTAATTAAATCAAATTATTTGTCCAGTCAGGGTATTAAAAACTTAAAAGATGATCTGACTAGGGTTGCACTTATTAAGGAAAAATGATATCGTTCTGTGATTAATCGCAAATATTTTGGAGTTAACGCCGAACAAAATGTGATTAATCGCGATTAAATATTGCAATCGCTTCACATGTGTATGTATATACATATGAAGAACAAATAATCACACAATTTGTTCATCAAACCAGTTGAAGTATGGCAGCACTAGTTGGTTGAAATAATCATGCATGCCATGTTATTAAAGATTAGGAAATGACAACACACAATAGAAAAAAAATCCAGACATATTGCAGTTGTTCAATACATGCATTGATCTTCTCAAATCCTAAAGTAAATAGAGTGTGTAAAGTTGTGCGGTCAATGTTTACCCAAGTGTTTGTTCAGCATGCTGTACAGTGTGTCGCTAAAGCCAGAAGAGCAATAATCAAAAGCTCAGACCTGTTGTTTGTATGTTTTATTGACTTGCTCCAGAGGCTTCAGCACGCTCACACTCCAGCTCCTGCACAATTAATTGCAAGACTGGTCCCGAGCTTGTAAGACGGGAGGACACAGGGCCACATCATAAACAAGTTCAAAGCTCTCTTTGAAAGACGAACTCGGGTCACTTCCTGAGGCCAAATGCAACGTGTGTCGCTGCAAGTTTTTTCCATACAACAATCTAGCTATGATTCTCCTTTCCTGCTGGTAGTCTTTTTTTGAGCAGTTAAATGAAGAGAGGGCTCTTTTTTTTCTGCACAGAAGTTGTTTGCCAAATTCCATTAGGTTTTGGTACCTAGACAATGTGGGGAAAAAAATGAACAAAGATTTTTTTCACATTCCTTGTGACAGTCAAAGTGTTACTTTACTTGACAACAGTGCATAAAGCAAATGTGTAATTTGTTAAATGTATCAGTTAGTGCCATATATGACACCTAAGAAGCAAAACACTGATGGCATTCAATGAGAATCCTATCTTTATAAAATAATACGTTATTATATTCAATCAAGGTGACGATTGAACATTTTAGAGGTTTGGCAATTTCAGCTGTGTGAAGCAGAGTACTTCCATTTCCAGGGCCTCTCAAACTATGTGAAGGTATGCATGCAAACTTCCAGCAGTCATTTTTTGCAAAGGATTTTCACCCATCCATCTATACATTTTCGACCGCTTGTCTCTTTTCAATCAATGTTTATTTACATAGCCCTAAATCACAAGTGTCTCAAAGGGCTGCACAAGCCACGACGACATCCTCGGTTCAGAGCCCACAAAAGGGCAAAGAAAAACGCACAACCCAGTGGGATGTCAATGTGAATGACCCTAGGGAAGACCAGATGCAATGGATGTCGAGTGGGTCTAGCATAATATTGTGAAAGTCCAGTCCATAGTGGATCTAACATAATAGTGAGAGTCCAGTCCATAGTGGGGCCAGCAGGAGACCATCCCGAGCGGGTCAGCAGCGCAGAGATGTCCCCAACAGATGCACAGGCGAGCGGTCCACCCCAGGTCCCGACTCTGGACAGCCAGCACTTCAACCATGGCTACCGGATCTGTGTCACCCCTCCACAAGGGAGAGGGGGGCAGAGGATAAAATGAAATAAACGACAGATCAACTGGCCTTAAAAGGGGGTCTATTTAAAGGCTAGAGTATACAATTGAGTTTTAAGATGGGACTTAAATGCTTTTGGGGGTGTGTGTGAGTGGAAGGGGGCTAACCCATTTAGGCGGAAGGCAGCGTACATCCTGGACAAGTTGAGATTTACACCCGAGCAATTAAATTATGTTATAACTAAAGGGGCTTTGCGTAACATGCTCTTCCTGAAAGTAAAAGGTTGAATAGAAAAGGACAAATTGCCCAACGGGCACAGTAGTGTTTTGCTTAATTGTGGGGACAAAAAAGCAAGGCCAAATAAGCAATCACACTTTCAAAAAAAAGCCCCAAAAAATGTGGCCCGCAACTTCAGGAAAATATACTTGTTATATTTGATCATATTACGCCTATACTGGCTCACCTGCACTGGCTTCCTGTGCACTTAAGATGCGACTTTAAGGTTTTACTACTTACGTATAAAATACTACACGGTCTAGCTCCAGCCTATCTTACCGATTGTATTGTACCATATGTCCCGGCAAGAAATCTGCGTTCAAAGAACTCCGGCTTATTAGTGATTCCCAGAGCCCAAAAAAAGTCTGCGGGCTGTAGAGCGTTTTCTATTCGGGCTCCAGCACTATGGAATGCCCTCCCGGTAACAGTTAGAGATGCTACCTCAGTAGAAACATTTAAGTCCCATCTCAAAACTCATTTGTATACTCTAGCCTTTGAATAGCCCCCCTTTTTTAGACCAGTTGATCTGCCGTTTCTTTTCTTTTCTCCTCTGCTCCCCCCTATCCCTTGTGGAGGGGAAGACACACAGATCCGGTGGCCATGGATGGGGTGCTGGCTGTCCGGGGTCGGGACCCGGGGTGGACCGCTCGCCTGTATATTGGTTGGGAACATCTCTGCGCTGCTGACCCGTCTCCGCTCGGGATGGTTTCCTGCTGACCCCACTGTGGACTGGACTCTTACTGTTATGCTGGATCCACTATGGACTGGACTCTCACAATATTATGTTAGACCCACTCGACATCCATTGCATTCGGTCTCCCTAGAGGGGGGGGTTACCCACATATGCGGTCCTCTCCAAAATTTCTCATAGTCATTCACATCGACGTCCCACTGGGGTGAGTTTTCCCTTGCCCTTATGTGGGCTATACCGAGGATGTCGTTGTGGCTTGTGCAGCCCTTTGAGACACTTGTGATTTAGGGCTATATAAATAAACATTGATTGATTGATTGATTGATTGATATTTTGTTATGCAGAGGTATAGTTAAAACCATTTTATAGACAAAGCATACTATCTATAGTCACGGTGGAGAGTTGTCGCATTAACTTTGACAGTCCAATTCTATACATGATGCTATCAGGATTGCTAATGACATGTTGGACTTGTGTTTTCCCGTGTGTTGGTGTTTGGTTCCTGTCTAGCATCACAACTATCCTAACTATGCAAAACCTTGACAGAATGATCCAGCCAACTAGTGACCTCTCCTAGGCCACCAACAGCAATATGCCAAACACTGCCTGGAATAATTGAAGGCCAGGTTTGTGTGGTTCCAGCTCGGGTGGATCCTCCCCAGACATCACCTCCATCTTTGCCTTCGGTGGGTCCTCTCCAGATGCCAGCGCCTGCGCTCTGCCTCCACGCCAGCCAAAGAAGCGCCCATCTCACGTTTGTCTTCCTCCATCTTGTCTGCCGGGGCTGTGACCATTTCATGGTCGCTCTGCGTGCCAACAGCAGCAATGCTCGGAATCTGATAGTGAACCTTCACTGCTGCTGGAGCAGTTGTACCGCGTTTGTCGTCTTCGTTGCCACCAGCTGTGGCAGTGTTCCAGTAACCGTCGCCACCAGACTCTCCCCCGATGGCTTCGGGGACACAGCCTGGACTGTAGTTGCCGTTTTTCTGCTCCTCAGCAGCAGAAGTGCAGTCTGGTGACCCTCCGCCGAGTTCTCCCAATAGTTTACCTTGAGTTTGGACTTTTGCTTTTATGTTTTGAGACTGTTGAATGTCTGGTATCCATTTTATTGAGGGGGCTACTGTCAGGATTGCTCATGACAAGTTGAACTTGTGTGTGTTTTCTGATGTGTTGGTGTTTGGATCCCGTCGAGCGCTCTTATTTTTGGTTTCCACTTCCGGTGTGCGTTCATTGTCCGCCACAGAGGCCTGGCTCCCACACCTGTCCCTGATTGGCAATAGGGACACTCATGTTCCTGGTTGCCAATCTCAGGGTTTTTTTTCCAGCCCTTTCATTTGAACACTGTTTTACTGTTCTTGTTTAGTGCTGTATTATTGTATTTTGCCAGTATGCATGCGCTACTCTTCTGCCGCTACGTGCCTTGCACTATAGCCTTTAGTGTCTGCTGTTTCTTGCTCTCTGTTAAGACAATTAAACAACAACGCCGGAAATGTGTCCCGTGAATAAACGTCCGACCAGAACTCTCGAATAACTAAAGTTCCATGGGTAAATTGTGTAAACCCACTACACTGGTAGTTTTTAACGCTTCCAAAGCGAGATATAAGTGAGAACTTTACGCTACTTTATATTAGAAATGGGAACAGCAGAGGGTGAATGTCCCATAACAAGAAGATAGTCAAAAAGAAGAAGCTTATTGACTACGGCCTCGTCATGGACTTCAGTGGCGGACTTGCGCAAATTTTCAGGACTTATGCAGATCTGAAATACACACCAGCAGGTACCAGAAGGTAAGAAAAGTTGGTTTTGCATAATAATGTGAAACAAAACGCCAGAACATATGTCTGCTAATGAGTGCCATTTTGCGGTCCTTATACACACACCATAGTAACACTTGTATCTCTGACTACGGAAGCTGTAATGGGCCGAAAATACATCAAGCGGTGCGGCTTCAAAGTCATACTAAAACATTTTGACATATTTTTGAGTGCCGTGTGTAATGTTCTATTTTTTCAATGGAACATTTAAATGTTGGTGTTGTTTACTGGCGTAATATTGCAGTCTATGTGTGACTACCATCTACTATCGTGGGATCACAAAATCAAATTGCTTCGAGGTCGGTAAGCACAACCAGAATTATTCCCTACATTAGGCACACCGGGTTATAAGGCGCACTGTCGATTTTTGAGAAAATTAAAAGATTTTAAGTGCGTCTTATAGTCCGAAAATACGGTAATTGTTTTTGTTTTCCTATCTACCTGTAATCTAACATTTAAACACAAGAAGTGAACAAAGTATCAGCAATTGTTGAGATATGGAGAAGGGGTCAGATTTAATAAACTCTGCTTCTTCCAACACCTTTTCGAACATGCTGAATTTATGTTATTCCACTACGTAACTTGGTATGTGTGTTTGATACACTAACCATTACCATTAAATGGTAAATATATTTGTAAAAAAAATATCTTGGTTTAGACCAAGATATAAAGAGTTTAGATACTTCTCTCACCCTTTGTAGGAAATGATTTAAATTACAACATGTTCTCCTTTTTAAAATCTCAAACTTGCACATAACACCAACACACAACGTTTTGCTCTTTCCAGACAGATCATCGGCACACACAGGGCCAAATAGGTTAAAGCGTGGTTGGATGCAGTGGCTAAATCATTGGCTTTAAAACATGTGTGTGAGCTTGCATAATACCCATCGCAGAGGCCATTTACAATCTGACAAGCATTAATGAATGCCGGTAGACTTATTGCCCTGAAAGATAAACTTTAATCAAGCTTCCTTTGCTTTCGTTCTCTTTGAGCATGCCTCGGCATATTCTGTGTTGTATTCATCCCACCCAAGGCAAACAGCCAATTGGAAGTTATTTAAGATTTTTATATTTGAATGCCAATGCTTCTACTAATATAATTACCTATAAAAGTGGCTGTAGTGTCCTTCCAATCAAGCCTTGTTTGATTTGTTTTTAACTGCAGCCTGATTTCTCATTAACCGAAGCTCAAGCGCCACACCGTGCAAAAGTCAAGATTCCTTCATGTTGTGTATTACAGTCAAGGTTTTTAGGAAATTAAGTATTCTCACCCTTACTAACTTAAAGACAATAAGTACATTTCCTATGTAGCAATATTGAAAGTACGAAACAGACCTATTAACTACATGTTAATAGTGCTTTTTTTGTGTGTGCTTTTTCGCTATCACTTTCACTATCATATTTGTGCATATCCTATTTGCTGATGCTGTTCCGTTGTTGTGGTTGTTATTGTTATTGTTGTCTCTCTCCCTCAATTTCCTTTGTTTCTCTTTCTATCCTCCTCCAGTCCGGAGGCGCCATACATTAATATAAACCCATTTAATAAAGTAAAATACAAATAAGGCAGCAAGAGAAACATCCCAGACTTCTGTTTTTGTAATATAAATCTGTACAGCAAATATGGGCATCTGCATCAACTATATGATTTGCCTGAGTAGCTGGACAGAACAAAAAAACAACAACAACGCAATACAAATGTCCTTTGTGCAATCCCAGGATACGATTGACGGATGAGCTGAAGCCTATTTGTCATGGTTATGCATGGTTGCTGGTGGTGTGACCCCAGAAGGCAGAGACAGTCACGACGTGCAGGAAGCACCAGTAGAGGCAGAGGACCACAGGTGACTAAAGCAAAATAAGACAAAATACCAGCAAAACAGGATGTTATCGAAACACAAAAACAGAATGAAGAGCCAGTGTCTTTTGTAAGACAACAAAGGTGAAAGAAACCATCCTAAAAGGCAATCGGGGACATGTGAAGAGATCAGTCATCAGAACACAGGTAAGAACAAATCCCAACCTGTAATGAGGTATCATGACACAATCCTAGCTGACTTTGAAGCAATTTAGAGTCTCCAATTCCCCCGAACAACTAAACCAACACACACAGGGAGAACATGCAAACTCCACACAGGAGACTCGAACCACAAGTCAACGACTCAAAAAAAGAAACATACTTAAAAATGGCAGAGGGATTTTCTCACACACCACAGATTAAATTTCTCCTTTAGTGATGGAAACGACATCCAGGAAATCCACAATAATGTGTGTCCTTTGCCATATTTAGACAAATGTATGCGTGTATAAGAACCGCAAAATGGCACATATTAACATTGTTTTGCAATATTATGCAAAACCAACTTGTCTTTCCTTCTGGTACCTGCTGATGTGTATTTGGGATCTGCATAAGTCCTGAAAATGTGCGCGCTCCCGCAATTGTAGTCCGTGCCGATGCCGTAGTCATTAGCTTCTTCTTTTTCTCTATCTTCTTATGTGGCATTCATCTTCCGTTGTTGCCATTTCTAATTTAAAGTAGTGTAAAATTGTTACTTATATCTGTCAGTAGACTAGCTATCAAAGCGCTAAAAACTGTAGTGAGTTAACCTAATTCACCCAAGGAACTTTAGTTATTAGAGAGTTCCGGTCGGACGGTTTTTCAAGGGACACATTTCCGGCGTTGATGTTGCATTATTGAGCCACGGATGAGAAGATGCTGCTCCGTTATTGATTGAAGTAAAGTAGGAGGTAGCGTCCCGGAAGAGTTAGTGCTGCAAGGGGTTCTGGGTATTTGTTCTGTTGTGTTAAGGTGCGGATGTTCTCCCGAAATGTGTTTGTCATTCTTGTTTGGTGTGGGTTCACAGTGTGGCGCATATTTGTAACAGTGTTAAAGTTGTTTACACGGCCACCCTCAGTGTGACCTGTATGGCTTTTGACCAAGTATGCGTGCATTCACTTGTGTGTGTGAAAAGCCGTAGATATTATGTGATTGGGCCGGCACGCAAAGGCAGTGCCTTTAAGGTTTATTGGCGCTCTGTACTTCTCCCTACGTCCGTGTACCACTCCGTACAGCGGCGTTTTATGATAAATGATAAATGGGTTATACTTGTATAGCGCTTTTCTACCTTCAAGGTACTCAAAGCGCTTTGACAGTATTACCACATTCACCCATTCACACACACATTCACACACTGATGGCGGGAGCTGCCATGCAAGGCGCTAACCAGCAGCCATCAGGAACAAGGGTGAAATGTCTTGCCCAAGGACACAACGGACGTGACTAGGATGGTAGAAGGTGGTTATCGAACCCCAGTAACCAGCAACACTCCGATTGCTGGCACGGCCACTCTACCAACTTTTTGAAACCAATACCGATCATTTCCGATATTACATCGGCCGATAATATTGGCAGTCCGATAATATCGGACATCTCTAAATAAAACGCAACAGACGCAATTACATCATGGCTCCCAGGGGCTCCATTATAAGCAGACTTTTATCTAATTCAGAATGCATAAAAAAAAAATAGACGCGTGTTGTTGTGCATAAGGATTGTGAAAATTCCAAAAATAAAATGCAGTTTTCTTTTAATGCAAAAAAAAAAAAGCACCTTGTTTTTTTTTGGCCTCAGAAGGTGAATGTGCTTCTCCCTTATAGAAGTCTGAATATGCATGTAAGCAGGAATTAGCACTTATATCTAATTAGCTCAATGATGCAATAGATCTGAAAAATAGAACATCATGCAGTATGGTAAATATTGTATGATATCCAAGTGTTCATCTCACGCACGCACATAAGATAGGAATGTTTTTCCACAACAGCAAAGTCATATACAACTTCAAGTGTGCACAATTCAAACTGCATCTCCTGTCAGCAGGAGACATGCATCCGGAAGCCGACGCGTCGTTTTGAATCGAGCCGACCAATTCTTCGGAGAGCTCAATTCATTTGTCTTTTTAATAAAGCAAAATTTAATAATGAATCCAATTTACTCCTCCTCTGTGGCCCTCCGGGATTACCAGGATGCAGGATGCCATCCCGCCATCTAAATGTCTTTCATACAAGATTAACAATTGACAAAAGGGGTTGCGAGGTGATTATTGGCTGAAGGCGCAGATTAAAGCGAAGCAGCAAACACAGATGACAGTTTGGTTATCTCTTTTGGACTAAATGAAAATCATGGCCTGAATCCATCAAAGGAGATTAGTCAAATGTGGGCCCATTTACTGATGTCCTCTTAGGTTGGCGTGTCTGTAAACATCCATCGTTTTTTTTTCTTCCTGCCTGTCTTCGATTGGAAGCCAAATCGGTTGCTTCAGCCCTGTCACTCAGCGACAAAGACATCTCCTTCCACCGCCTCATTTGTGTGCAAGTGGAAACTCCTTAATGTCGCTTTCGAGCCTACTGCGTCGAGGCCACTGTTTTTTTTGTGTGAAAGCAGATAACCGAGCGGTGATAGAATTAGCAGGAGACTTCCCTCGCCAGTTATTAGCATCCCGCGTCACAACGTATTTTGCCCGCCGCGTGACAAAATCGCCACTGACGTCGGAACTGTCAAGGGCACGTTTCCCTCCACTCAAGGGGAGATCCGCAGGGAGAAAGGGAGCGAGGGGATGTCAGGGGAAAGCGACAGTGTTTTATGAATTTATTGACCGTGCGCGTTTCGCAGTAATAGTGCACGCCAGGAGGAAGAAGGACGTGTGATTTGTGTTCTATGTTAAATCTGCGGTCTTAGGGCAAAGTGAATCTAAAGGAAAGCCTGTTGTCAAAAGCAATTTTGTACATCGCAGCGTGGCCGTGTATTATCATAACACCAGCTCAGCAACTACGGCTTTGAATTTCAAATACTTTACAAAAAAAAGGTTGTCAGGACAAACTATTCCAAGGTTGCCATCCGGATGTGTAATATGGAAAAAAATAAAAAACTGACGTAGGGACGTTATAAACTTGATCAAGCTACAGTTCCAAATATATTTGGACTTTTAAGGGTAAGGACCATGAAAAAAAACATGTATCAATCAATCAATCAGTGTTTATTTCTATAGCCCTAAATCACAAGTGTCATGACTTGGTCCTGGGTGTTTGCTTTTCCGGAATGCAACGGAAAGTTGGCTCGGGCGAGACGGGAATGTAAATACATGATAAAAAAATACATGATATATCGAAATAAAGTACAAACGAAAAGTGCGCACAGTGGCGGAGAACAAACTATGAAACCAAAAGACTATAGCAAAAAAAAGTACAAACGAAAAGCGCGCACAGTGGCGGAGAACAAACTATGAAACCAAAAGACTATAGCATTAATATACAAAACTTACTTGGCATGGACTAAAAGGAGCAGCATGAACGATGGACATGAAATCAAGTGTCAGAAATGTGCAGAGCATAATTGTGGGATGTCACCCGAAAGACAAACTGAAAACAATGAACTTAAATACTACAGACATGATTAACGAAAACAGGTGCGTGACTCAAAACGCGAAACAGGTGCGTGACGTGACAGGTGAAAACTAATGGGTTGCTATGGTGACAAACAAGAGTGCACAATGAGTCCAAACGTGGAACAGGTGAAACTAATGGGTAATAATTGAAACAAGACAAGGGAGTGAAAAGCCAGAAACTAAAGAGTCCAATAACTAAACAAAACATGACTAAAACAAAACATGATTACACAGACATGACAACAAGTGTCTCAAAAAACGATGGACATGAAATCAAGTGTCAGAAATGTGCAGAGCATAATTGTGGGATGTCACCCGAAAGACAAACTGAAAACAATGAACTTAAATACTACAGACATGATTAACGAAAACAGGTGCGTGACTCAAAACGCGAAACAGGTGCGTGACGTGACAGGTGAAAACTAATGGGTTGCTATGGTGACAAACAAGAGTGCACAATGAGTCCAAACGTGGAACAGGTGAAACTAATGGGTAATAATTGAAACAAGACAAGGGAGTGAAAAGCCAGAAACTAAAGAGTCCAATAACTAAACAAAACATGACTAAAACAAAACATGATTACACAGACATGACAACAAGTGTCTCAAAAAACGATGGACATGAAATCAAGTGTCAGAAATGTGCAGAGCATAATTGTGGGATGTCACCCGAAAGACAAACTGAAAACAATGAACTTAAATACTACAGACATGATTAACGAAAACAGGTGCGTGACTCAAAACGCGAAACAGGTGCGTGACGTGACAGGTGAAAACTAATGGGTTGCTATGGTGACAAACAAGAGTGCACAATGAGTCCAAACGTGGAACAGGTGAAACTAATGGGTAATAATTGAAACAAGACAAGGGAGTGAAAAGCCAAAAACTAAATAGTCCAATAACTAAACAAAACATGACTAAAACAAAACATGATTACACAGACATGACAACAAGTGTCTCAAAGGGCTGCACAAGCCACAACGACATCCTCGGTTCAGATCCCACATCAGAGCAAGGAAAAACTCAACCCAGTGGGATGACAATGAGAAACCTTGGAGAGGACCACAGATGTGGATGACCCCCCCCCCCCCCCCCCCCCCCCCCCCCCCCTCTTTAGGGGAGACTAATGCAATGGACAGCCAGCACTTCATCCATGGCCACCGGACAAGGGAAAGTGGGGCAGAGCAGAAAATAAAAGAAACGGCAGATCAACAGGTTTAAAAAGGGGGTCTATTTAAAGGCTAGAGTATATAAATGAGTTTTAAGATGGGACTTTAATTCTTCTACTGAGGTAGCATCTCCAACTGTTACCGGGAGGGCATTCCACAGTACTGGAGCCCGAATAGAAAACGCTCTATAGCCCGCAGACTTTTTTTGGGCTCTGGGAATGGTAAATAAATGGTTATACTTGTATAGCGCTTTTCTACCTTTTTAAGGAACTCAAAGCGCTTTGACACTATTTCCACATTCACCCATTCACACACTGATGGTGGGAGCTGTCATGCAAGGCGCGAACCAGGACCCATCAGGAGCAAGGGTGAAGTGTCTTGATCAAGGACACAACGAATGTGACTAGGATGGTAGAAGGTGGGGATTGAACCAGTAACCCTCAGATTGCTGGCACGACCACTCTCCCAACTTTGCCACGCCGTCCCCACTATCACTAATCACTAATAAGCCAGAGTTCTTTGAACGCAGATTTCTTGCAGGGACATATGGTACATAATACAATCGGCAAGATTGTGTGTAGTATTTTATACGTAAGTAGTAAAACCTTAAAGTCACATCTTAAGTGCACAGGAAGCCAGTGCAGGTGAGCCAGTATAGGCGTAATATGATCAAACTTTCTTGTTCTTGTCAAAAGTCAAGCAGCGCATTTTGTACCAACTGTAATCTTTAAATGCTAGACATAGGGAGACCAGCAAATAATACGTTACAGTAATCGACAAGTTTGTTTTGCATAATATTGCGAAACAAAACGGCAGGAAATATGTCTGCTAATAGGTGCCATTTTGCAGTCCTTATACACAAACCATAATAATACTTGTATATTTAAAGCGCCGACAATCCATCAAGCGGTGCGGCTTCATAGCTTACCGAAGTCGTACTAAAAACATTTTTGACAGATTTTTTTGCGCCGTGTGTTCTATATTCTCAATGGAACATTTAATGTTTTGGTGTTGTTTGCTGTATTATGCTGTTTTATCATTTAACATATTGCAGTCTACACACATCTCTTATGTATGACTGCCATCTACTGGTCACACTTATCATTATACCATGTACCAAATAAAATTGTTTTGAGGTCAGTAAGCACAACCAGAATTATGCCGTACATTAGGCGCACCGGGTTATGAGGCACACTGTTGATTTTTGAGAAAATTAAAGGATTTTAAGTGCGCCTCATAGTCTGAAAAATACGGAAATATTATTATGATAAGCGCTAACGTTAAGGACCTACATTTAGCGCCGGGTTAGTCAGAGAGAGGTAACTTCGTTATGCTACTGTTGACGTCATCAGATGGTGAACTGCTTTCTCACCTCAGAGCTGGTGAAAGTTAATTCTAGATCAGTGGTTCTCAAACTAGTGGTACGCCTGCTCAATCTAGAGGTACGCCAAATAATCACTGTTATAATCACGTATAAAGCTCCTCCGATCCTTACATTAACGTACAGTATTTTATGTTCCTATATTCAAACACAGTGTTATTGTTCAAACTGTGTCTAATGTCACAGTGGCCAAAAAATGTATATATCTTGTTACAAACCCCGTTTCCATATGAGTTGGGAAATTGTGTTAGATGTAAATATAAACTGAATACAATGATTTGCAAATCATTGTCTTGGGTTCAATCCCGGGCTCGGGATCTTTCTGTGTGGAGTTTGCATGTTCTCCCCGTGACTGCGTGGGTTCCCTCCGGGTACTCCGGCTTCCTCCCACTTCCAAAGACATGCACCTGGGGATAAGTTGATTGGCAACACTAAATTGGCCCTAGTGTGTGGATGTGAGTGTGAATGTTGTCTGTCTATCTGTGTTGGCCCTGCGATGAGGTGGCGACTTGTCCAGGGTGTACCCCGCCTTCGGCCCGATTGTAGCTGAGATAGGCTCCAGCGCCCCCCGCGACCCCAAAGGGAATAAGCGGTAGAAAATGGGTGGATGGAGGGATGTCAACCCATATTCAGTTGAATGCACTGAAAAGACAAGATATTTGATTTTCAAACTCATAAAATGTATTTTTTTTTTTTGCAAATAATCATTAACTTAGAATTTCATGGCTGCAACACGTGCCAAAGTAGTTGGGAAAGGGCATGTTCACCACTGTGTTACATGGCCTTTCCTTTTAACAACACTCAGTAAACGTTTGGGAACTGAGGAGACACATTTTTTAAGCTTCTCGGGTGGAATTCTTTCCCATTCTTGCTTGATGTACAGCTTAAGTTGTTCAACAGTCCGGGGGTCTCTGTTGTGGTATTTTAGACTTCATAATGCGCCACACATTTTCAATGGGAGACAGGTCTGGACTACAGGCAGGCCAGGCTAGTACCCGCACTCTTTTACTATGAAGCCACGTTGATGTAACACGTGGCTTGGTATTGTCTTGCTTAAATAAGCAGAGGCGTCCATGGTAACGTTGCTTGGATGGCAACATATGTTGCTCCAAAACCTGTATGTACCTTTCAGCATTAATGGCGCCTTCACAGATGTGTAAGTTACCCATGTCTTGGGCACTAATACACCCCCATACCATCACAGATGCTGGCTTTTCAACTTTGCGCCTATAACAATCCGGATGGTTCTTTTCCTCTTTGGTCCGGAGGACACGACGTCCACAGTTTCCAAAAACAATTTCAAATGTGGACTCGTCAGACCACAGAACACTTTTCCACTTTGTATCAGTCCATCTTAGATGAGCTCAGGCCCAGCGAAGCCGACGGCGTTTCTGGGTGTTGTTGATAAACGGTTTTCGCCTTGCATAGGATAGTTTTAACTTGCACTTACAGATGTAGCGACCAACTGTAGTTACTGACAGTGGGTTTCTGAAGTGTTCCTGAGCCCATGTGGTGATATCCTTTACACACTGATGTCGCTTGTTGATGCAGTACAGCCTGAGGGATCGAAGGTCACAGGCTTAGCTGCTTACGTGCAGTGATTTCTCCAGATTCTCTGAACCCTTTGATGATATTACGGACCGTAGATGTTGAAATCCCTAAATTCCTTGCAATAGCTGGTTGAGAAAGGTTTTTCTTAAACTGTTCAACAATTTGCTCACGTATTTGTTGACAAAGTGGTGACCCTCGCACCATCCTTGTTTGTGAATCACTGAGCATTTCATGGAATCTACTTTTAGACCCAATCATGGCACCCACCTGTTCCCAATTTGCCCGTTCACCTGTGGAATGTTCCAAATAAGTGTTTGATGAGCATTCCTCAACTTTATCAGTATTTATTGCCACCTTTCCCAACTTCTTTGTCACGTGTTGCTGGCATCAAATTCTAAAGTTAATGATTATTTGCAAAAAAAAAAAAAGTTTATCAGTTTGAACATCAAATATGTTGTCTTTGTAGCATATTCAACTGAATATGGGTTGAAAATGATTTGCAAATCATTGTATTTTGTTTATATTTACATCTAACACAATTTCCCAACTCATATGGAAACGGGGTTTGTAAATAAAACCCCTACTGTATTTTCATGTTGGTCATTAAGGTGGTAGTTGGTAAAAAAAAGTTTACCCGAGATAATAAATCATGTCTTTCACTTTGGTAGTAAAATGATGTGGACAATAACTGATAAGTTGATACACTTTGACAGCCAACAAAAAAGACACGCAAAAGATGCTGGTGTTCCCTTTTTTTTCAACCCCTTGGCGAGGATTATGAGTGATTCTTCATCTCAATGAGAATATACTGTATCAACATCCCAGTGACAGCAGACATTGTACAGTAAGTCATGTTTATTATGTTTGTTTATACGGTTGTACGGGATACTAATAAAGTACTACTACTACTGCCTTTGAAAAATACCGGTACTTTTTTTTTCATCTGCATGCTGCCGTGCGGCGGTGACGTACAGAGCCGAGGCGCATGAAATTCAGTATGTCAAAATGCGTGCGCACGAGAGCGCATACAAGCAGAAACAGGGTGAAGCAAAAAAAATTACAAAAAAACAGCAATTCTACTGCTTAAAAAAGAGGGTGCGTTAAACGCAAAATGGAGGTATTTGGTCTTCAAAACTATCGATAAAGGTGACGTTTTAAACACGGAAACGCAGTGCTTCAAAACATGCCTCGCCAAAGTATTACCGCCTTTGCTTCAAACTTAGGTAAACAATTAAATAACAAGCAGTCCGATCTGTACCGGGAGTTTAAAGAGAGACATGTAAGGTAATTAACTAGCTCCCATGCTGTGCACATACATATACATAGATGTGCTGGTTGGCTTGGTGACAATTATTAGTGCAGGCAAAACCGCCCATGTAGCACAAACTAATGCAAGTGAAAGACTTAATTTTGTTCCAAATTGCTGCAATTTGTGTTTTATCCTCAATATGTGTTTACCTGCTACATGTCGTGTCTGTGTAACTTTAGCCACAGTATTATTTTAAGTATTTACTGATGATTGTATTTGTCCTAAAGGCAGACCAAGAGTGGCAACCATAAATCATGAAGCATTTAATACAATTTTCGATTGAGAAAAGACCAGTGTGTTTAATGCCTTTTAATTTATATTTTAATTTTCTAAAATTGTTTTTGGAGTGCAATAGGAAACATATGTTTAATGTATCGTAAGATTTTTCTGTTAAAATGAAGACAATATGACATTATTTTGTGGTTCTCCTTATTTGGAAAAGTATCGAAATACAAAATATTGGTTATCTCTAATGAAGTCATATTGTTGATGAAGGAAAAAGTGAACGTTGTGATGCGTCTATGAAATGAATGCGCCGCCATATGCTTACAATGAGCAAAATACGTACACATTACATGTTATTATGAATGTGCCTGTGACCACATTACATTTATACTTACAGCGTCTGTAAAAGATGATTTAAGATTTAGAATTCATAAAAAAAGAAAAACATATGTGTGCTTGTTTTACGTAAGGATCGTGAATGATAGGCAGGGTTCCAAAAAAGTGCAGCTGCCCTTTAAGTACTTGTTTTAGGTGAAAACATAATGGCACTATGTATATATTAGGGTTGTCCAGATACCAATAATTTGGTACCGGTACTGGTACAAAAATGTATTTTGATACTTTTCTAAATAGAGGGGACCACAAAAAAATGGCATTATTGGCTTTATTTTAACACAAAATCTTAGTTTATTATATGTTTCTTATTGCAATTAAAGAACAAATTTGGCCTTAAATAAAATAGTGAACATACTAGACAACTTGTCTTTTGCAGTAAGTAAGCAAACAAAGACTCCTAATTACAAATCCCGTTTCCATATGAGTTGGGAAATTGTGTTAGATATAAATATAAACGGAATACAATCCTTTTCAACCCATATTCAATTGAATGCACTACAAAGACAAGATATTTGATGTTCAAACTCATAAACTTTATTTTTTTTTGCAAATCATAATCAACTTAGAATTGCATGGCTGCAACATGTGCCAAAGTAGTTGGGAAAGGGCATGTTCACCACTGTGTTACATGGCCTTTCGTTTTAACAACACTCAGTAAACATTTGGGAACTGAGGAGACACATTTTTTAAACTTCTCAGGTGGAATTCTTTCCCATTCTTGCTTGATGTACAGCTTAAGTTGTTCAACGGTCCGGGGGTCTCCGTTGTGGTATTTTAGGCTTCATAATGCGCCACACGTTTTCAATGGGGGACAGGTCTGGACTACAGGCAGGCCAGTCTAGTACCCGCACTCTTTTACTATGAAGCCACGTTGATGTAACACGTGGCTTGGCATTGTCTTGCTGAAATAAGCAGGGGCGTCCATGAGAACGTTGCTTGGATGGCAACATATGTTGCTCCAAAACCTGTATGTACCTTTTAGCATTAATGGCGCCTTCACAGATGTGTAAGTTACCCATGTCTTGGGCAATAATACACCCCCATTCCATCACAGATGCTGGCTTTTCAACTTTGCGCCTATAACAATCCGGATGGTTCTTTTCCTCTTTGGTCCGGAGGACACGACGTCCACAGTTTCCAAAAACAAGTTGAAATGTGGACTCGTCAGACCACAGAACACTTTTCCAGTTTGTATCAGTCCCTCTTAGATGAGCTCAGGCCCAGTGAAGCCGATGGCGTTTCTGGGTGTTGTTGATAAACGGTTTTCAACTTGCATAGGAGAGTTTTAACTTACACTTACAGATGTAGCGACCAACTGTAGTTACTGACAGTGGGTTTCTGAAGTGTTCCTGAGCCCATGTGGTGATATCCTGTACACACTGATGTCGCTTGTTGATGCAGTACAGCCTGAGGGATCGAAGGTCACAGGCTTAGCTGCTTACGTGCAGTGGTTTCTCCAGATTCTCTGAACCCTTTGATGATATTACGGACCGTAAATGGTGAAATCCCTAAATTCCTTCGCAAAAGCTGGTTGAGAAAGGTTTTTCTTAAACTGTTCAACAATTTGCTCACGCATTTGTTGACAAAGTTGTGACCCTCGCCCCATCCTTGTTTGGGAATGACTGAGCATTTCATGGAATCTACTTTTATACCCAATCATGGCACCCACCTGTTTGCCTGTTCACCTGTGGGATGTTCCAAATAAGTGTTTGATGAGCATTCCTCAACTTTATCAGTATTTAATAATAGTAATAATAACTGGGATTTATATAGCGCTTTTCTAAGTACCCAAAGTCGCTTTACATGTAGAACCCATCAATCATTCACACCTGATGGTGGTAAGCTACTTTCATAGCCACAGCTGCCCTGGGGTAGACTGACGGAAGCGTGGCTGCAATTTGCGCCAACGGCCCCTCCGACCACCACCTATCATTCATCATTCAATTCACCGGTGTGAGTGGCACCGGGGGCAAAGGGTGAAGTGTCCCGCCCAAGGACACAACGGCAGCGATTTTTGGATGGTAAGAGGCGGGGAGCGAACCTGCAACCCTCAGGTTTCTGGCACTGTTGCTCTACCCACTTCGCCATGCCGCCCACTTTATTGCCACCTATCCCAACTTCTTTGTCACGTGTTGCTGGCATCAAATTCTAAAGTTAATGATTATTTGCAAAAAAAAAAAATGTTTATCAGTTTGAACATCAAATATGTTGTCTTTGTAGCATATTCAACTGAATATGGGTTGAAAATGATTTGCAAGGAGTAGAGAGAAGCAGATCTTATTTAATCCCACCCATTTCCTGGTAATAATTTCTCACACATGATCTTTAGCACAAAAACAATGAATGAATAAAATAAATAATTATCAAAACAGTTCACATGAATAGGTCGTTATTCAACATGTCCGAAAAGGAGTAGGAAGAAATAGAGCTCATTTAACCCCACCCATTTCCTGGTAATCATTTCTAACACACGATCTTTAGCACAACAACAATGAATGAATACAATAAATAAACATCAAAAGAGTTCACACAAAGAGGTCGTTATTCAACATGTCCGAAAAGGAGTAGGAATAAGCACAGTTGATTTAATACCACCCATTTCCTGGTAATAATTTCTAACACATAATGTTTAGTACAACAACGATGAATGAATAAAATAAAAAATCATCAAAACAGTTCACATGAATAGGTCGTTATTCAACATGTCTGAAAAGGAGTAGGAAGAAGCACAGTTTATTTAATCCCACCCATTTCCTGGTAATAATTTCTAACACACAATCTTTAGCACAACAACGATGAATGAATACAATAAATAAATATGAAAACAGTTCACATGAATAGGTCGTTATTCAACATGTCCGAAAAGGAGTCGAAAGAAAAAGGGCTCATTTAACCCCACCCATTTCCTGGTAATCATTTCTAACACACGATCTTTAGCACAACTACAATGAATGAATACAATAAATAAACATCAAAAGAGTTCACACAAAGAGGTTGTTATTCAACATGTCCGAAAAAGAGTAGGAAGAAGCAGAGATTATTCTAAAGGACTGTGCTTAAAGGCCTACTGAAATGCGATTTTCTTATTTAAACGGGGATAGTAAGTCCATTCTATGTGTCATACTTGATCATTTCGCGATATTGCCATATTTTTGCTGAAAGGATTTAGTAGAGAACATCGACGATAAAGTTCGCAACTTTTGGTCGCTGATAAAAAAAGCCGTGCCTTTACCGGAAGTAGCAGACGAGTAGCGTGACGTCACAGGTTGTGGAGCTCCTCACATCTGCACATTGTTTACAATCATGGCCACCAGCAGCGAGAGCGATTCAGACCGAGAAAGCGACGATTTCCCCATTAATTTGAGCGAGGATGAAAGATTTGTGGATGAGGAAAGTGAGAGTGAAGGACTAGAGGGCAGTGGGAGCGATTCAGATAGGGAAAATGCTGTGAGAGGCGGGTGGGACCTGATATTCAGCTGGGAATGACTAAAACAGTAAATAAACACTATTAGCCACAACACAACCAGGCTTATATTTAATATGCCACAAATGAATCCCGCATAACAAACACCTCCCCCCTCCCGTCCATATAACCCGCCAATACAACTCAAACACCTGCACAACACACTCAATCCCACAGCCCAAAGTACCGTTCACCTCCCCAAAGTTCATACAGCACATATATTTCCCCAAAGTCCCCAAAGTTACATACGTGACATGCACATAGCGGCACGCACGTACGGGCAAGCGATCAAATGTTTGGAAGCCGCAGCTGCATGCGTACTCACGGTACCGTGTCTGCGCATCCAACTCAAAGTCCTCCTGGTAAGAGTCTCTGTTGTCCCAGTCCTCCACAGGCCAATGGTAAAGCTTGACTGTTATCCCTCGGGAATGTAAACAATGAAACACCGGCTGTGTTTGTGTTGTTGCTGCAGTCGGCCGCAATACACCGCTTCCCACCTGCAGCTTTCTTCTTTGCTGTCTCCATTGAACAAATTGCAAAAGATTCACCAACACAGATGTCCAGAATACTGTGGAATTTTGCGATGAAAACAGACGACTTAATAGCTGGCCACCATGCTGTCCCAAAATGACCTCTACATTCCGTGACGTCACGCGCTGACGTCATCATACCGAGACGTTTTCAGCAGGATATTTCGCGCAAAATTTAAAATTGCACTTTAGTAAGCTAACCCGTATTGGCATGTATTGCAATGTTAAGATTTCATCTTTGATATATAAACTATCAGACTGCAAGGTCGGTATTAGTGGGTTTCAGTAGGCCTTTAATTGAGCGCAGCCATTAAAAGAAGCAATTGTGTTTAGAGCCGTGCCAGTAAATATCAAAACAGTTCACATGAATAAGTCGTCATTCAACATGTTTGCAAGGAGTAGGAAGAAGCAGAGCTTATTTAATCCCACCCATTTCCTGGTAATCGTTTCTAACACATGATCTTTCGCACAACAGCAATGAATGAATAAAATAATTAAATATCAAAACAGTTCACATGAATTAGTTGTCTTTCAACATGTCCAATAAGGAGAAAGAAGAAGCACAGCTCATGTAACCCCACCCATTTCCTGGTAATCATTTGTAATTCATACAAATTATCTTGAGCCATTAAAAGAAGCAATTGTGTTCAGAGCTGTGCCAGTGATTAAGTTGCACATATTTAAATGATCTTGAGTGGAATAGGACTAAAATGGATTTGACCGTACTCTGCTTTGGTCTCATCAAGTGATGATTTTTCCCGTGTGCATGTGCTGGTGGAGTTATTAAGTCTCATCTACGTCTAACTTGTCAGCATTAAGTAGGGTCTATTTTGAGTGTGCTGGTGCAAAATTGCGTGAAGTCTGTTTTTTTTTATTTTTTTTATTTTTTTTTTAAGGTATTCTGTGGTGAGTAAAAAAGAAAGAAAGAGGGAGACATGAAAAAGACAATATTTCAAGATAGGAAAGCAGCAGCATATCACTGCTGTCTCTCAGTGGGTCAGTCCTGTAGCTGGGGGAGCCATATAATGATTTGCAATTAATTAAGTGAAGTTGTGGCGTATCAATAAAAATAAAAAAAAGTATGGAAACCACCGCGCCAATAAAACAAGCCAGCTGAGCCAGTAACTTTCACTTCCATTACCTTTGGGCGAATAAAAATGGATATGAATGTGACGGTAAGGTGGCGGCGAGGTGTCATTTTGGAGGACTAAATTCGATCGCCGTCTCATTATGCTGATTTCAAGGTAGAAAAAAAAAACGACTGTGAAAAGACGACAGTGTGAGGTTAGCAAGAACATGTCATTCACTATTGTTACAAGCTTAGCGCTACGGTAAATAATGGATGAACATTGCACAGTATTGACATGCTACCGAAAACATCAAATATACACATTATGTACATTTCCAGAGCCAAATGTTCTCTTTGACCAGCTATTAAAACAAAAAAGGTACCAAGTGCATTTCTAAAGCTTCACTAATAAAAATTAGGCATGAAAGATGATTAAAAATCAAATCGGATTAATCACACTTTTTGAATTACCGTATTTTCCGGACCATAGAACTCACCGGGATATAAGCCGCACCCACTAAATTTTAAAATAAATTTTATTTTACCATGTAAGCCGCAAATATGTTGTGAAATGAGTTATTTACACAGAAATATTATGTAAATGTTTATTTCAATACCTTAATTGTTTCCAAACGGTGTCCGTAACGCGGCAGTAAAATGGCCGATCAAACAAAACAGAAGTCATCATCATGGACCCACTCGCTGGAATTTGTGAAACTAAAACAATAGTAAGTTAATGATACTAAGACATGCGTAAACGCGTTAGCATATCAGCTCATGCTAACGACGCTAGCGTCATTACATTGCGATAGCGCGTACAAATATGCACATTATGTACATTTCCAGAGCTAAATGTTCACTTTGACCTGCCATTAAAACAAAAAAAAGTTACCAAGTGCATTTCTAAAGCTTCACTAATGAAAATTAGGCATGACAGATGATTAAAAATTAATCACACTTTTTGAATTACCATATTTTCCGGACTATAGAGCACACCGGAATATAAGCCGCACCCACTCAATTTTAACAGAAAATACATTTTACCATACAAGCCGCAAATTTACACAGAAATATTCTGTAAATATTTGTTTACATACCTGTGCAATCTACTAATAAAAGTTTCAATCAGTCAATCAATCAAAACCTTAATTGTTTCCAAATGGTGTCCATAACACGACAGTAAAACGGCCGATCAAACAAAACAGAAGTCATCGTCATGGACCCACTAACTGCGGAAGCTAGCTCTCTAATCAGCTAAACAGACTCAATAACTCCACGGTGACGTTATGTTGAGGAATTTGTGAAACTAAAACAATAATAAGTTAATGATACTAAGACACGTGTAAATGCGTTAGCATATTAGCTCAGGCTCATGACGCTAGCGTCATTGCATTACAATAGCGCGTACAGATATGCACATTATGTACATTTCCAGAGCTAAATATTCACTTTGACCTGCTATTAAAACAAAAAAGGTACTAAGTGCATTTCTTAAGCTTCACTAATAAAAACTAGTCATGAAAGATGAATAAAAAATAATCAGATTAATCACACTTTTTGAATTACCGTATTTTCCGGACTATAGAGCGCACCGGAATATAAGCCGCACCCACTAAATTTTTGAAGAAAATGTATTTTACCATATAATCCGCAAATACGTTGTGAAATGAGTTATTCACACAGAAATATTCTGTAAATGTATATTTACATACCTTAATTGTTTCCAAACGGTGTCCGTAACGCAGCAGTAAAACGGCCGATCAAACAAAACAGAAGTCATTGTCATGGACCCACTCGCTGGAATTTGTGAAACTAAAACAATAGTAAGTTAATGATACTAAGACACGCGTAAATGCGTTAGCATATTAGCTCATGCTAAGGACGCTAGCGTCATTACAAATATGCACAGTATGTACATGTCCAGAGCTAAAGGTTCACTTTCACCTGCTATTGAAACAAAAAAAGGTACCAAGTGCATTTCTAAAGCTTCACTAATAAAAATTAGGCATGCAAGATGATTAAAAATTAATCACACTTTTTGAATTACCGTATTTTCCGGACTTTAGAGCACACCGGAATATAAGCCGCACCCACTAAATTTGAATAGAAAATACATTTTAACATACAAGCCGCAAATTTACACAGAAATATACTGTAAATGTTTGTTTACATACTTTAATTGTTTTCAAACGGTGTCCATAACACGGCAGTAAAACGGTCGATCAAACAAAACAGAAGTCATCGTCTTAGACCCACGAGCTGCGAAAGCTAGATTTCCAATCAGCTAAACAGATTTAATAACTCCACGGTGACGTCATGGTGAATTTACTGAGAAATTTGTGAAACTGAAACAATAAAAAAAGAACGTCATTGTAAGTTAATAGTACTAAAAGAAACTTGTTAACGTGTTAGCATATTAACTCATGCTAACGACGCTAGGTTGAGTACATTGCGAAACCGTGTACAAATATGCATGAAAACAAGTATAAACAGTTTTAGGTATATTGGAAAATTTACAAACGTTGCTTGGAGTGATGCAGTGAGCGAACTCATCCATAAGATGGCACCATAGCACAAACAATAAAATACTTTAAAAGGTGTATTTGCTTGTTTTTTTAATACTATCTTTATTATGGCTGTCATAGGAGAAAAGTTGTCATGATCCGTTACCCGGATCATGGCATGATTTATGTTGGTTATGTTTCTGGTTTTAGTCGGTTTCCTGGGTGCACCCTCTTTCCCTGTTTATTGTTGGTTTCCATGGGCACTGATTCTCCTCACCTGTCTTAGTTTTGCAATTAGTGTTTCCACCAGGTGTTTTGGCTAATCACTCCCCTTTATAGTTTCCTGTCACCCAGCAGTAAGTGCTGGGTCAATGTTTGCAATAGGCAACATTTACGTCCTCCTGTTTTTGCTCCTCGCTCTTTATATTATTCTGCCGACCAGAATCCCGGTTTTTTCACCCTTGGTGACATTTTGGTTTTTGTTTAGCTCCACGCTTGCTAGCGTCCTCAGTTTTGTATTTTTGTCCTGCCTTTTATTTATTAAATATACTTAAATATTACCTGCACACCGCTCCTGCTTGTTTTCTGCCTTGGAAGGAACAGAACAATCTCAACCATGCGTCCTAGACGTAACAGATTGACCCAGCCAGCGCCGGCTCCAAGGCTGGTTCCCACACCAGCGCCGGCTCCAAGGCTGGTTCCCACACCAGCGCCGGCTCCAAGGCTGGTTCCCACACCAGCGCCGGCTCCAAGGCTGGTTCTCACACCAGCGCCGGCTCCAAGGCTGGTTCTCACACCAGCGCCGGCTCCAAGGCTGGTTCTCACACCAGCACCGGCTCCAAGACCAACCCCTGTCCCTGCTCCGAGGCTAGCACGAGTCGCGGCTCCAAGACTTGCACCAGAACCTGCACCAGTGGCCACGACGACGTCTCCTCCTGCCTCCACGGCGACGACGACGTCTCCTCCTGCCTCCACGGCGACGACGCCTCCTGCCTCCACGGCGACGAAGCCTCCTGCTTCCACGGTGACGACCCCTCCTGCTTCCACGGCGACGACGCCTCCTGCTTCCACGGCGACGACGCCTCCTGCTTCCACGGCGATGACGCCTTCTCGTGTCCGGCGGGCCTCACCTCGGCGCCGCCCACCTCCTCGTGTCCGGCGGGCCGCACCTCGGCGCCGCCCACCTCCTCGTGTCCGGCGGGCCGCACCTCGGCGCCGCCCACCTCCTCGTGTCCGGCGGGCCACACCACGTCGCCGCCCACCTCCTCGTGTCCGGCGGGCCGCACCACGGCGCTGCCCACCTCCTCGTCTCTGGACTTTTCATGAACGCCTTAGGCGTCAACAGCAGCGACGCCCCAGACTTTGGTACAGGACTCAAAGACTGCTGAGGTTCTGGCGCCAGTCTCGTCCGCCTCCTCAACGGCCACAGACATGGCCGTTCCGAGGTCGCCCGCCTCGATGATTGCGGCGACAATCCACCCGCCGCCGCCACCTGACTTGTCCCCGGTGGCTTCGGGGACACATGGCCTGGCGGCCCACCACCAAGTCCTCCCTCCACCCTCCCGTGACTTTTGACTATCTGGGGTTTTTTTTGTAGGGGAGGGGTTTCTAGTTTGGGACGTCTGGGATCCGTCCCTTAAGGGGGGGGTTATGGCATGATTTATGTTGGTTATGTTTCTGGTTTTAGTCGGTTTCCTGGGTGCACCCTCTTTCCCTGTTTATTGTTGGTTTCCATGGGCACTGATTCTCCTCACCTGTCTTAGTTTTGCAATTAGTGTTTCCACCAGGTGTTTTGGCTAATCACTCCCCTTTATAATTTCCTGTCACCCAGCAGTAAGTGCTGGGTGGTTTTCCGGACTTTAGAGCACACCGGAATATAAGCCGCACCCACTAAATTTTAATAGAAAATACATTTTAACATACAAGCTGCAAATTTACACAGAAATATACTGTAAATGTTTGTTTACATACTTTAATTGTTTTCAAACGGTGTCCATAACACGGCAGTAAAACGGTCGATCAAACAAAACAGAAGTCATCGTCTTAGACCCACGAGCTGCGAAAGCTAGCTTTCCAATCAGCTAAACAGATTTAATAACTCCACGGTGACGTCATGGTGAATTTACTGAGAAATTTGTGAAACTGAAACAATAAAAAAAGAACGTCATTGTAAGTTAATAGTACTAAAAGAAACTTGTTAACGTGTTAGCATATTAACTCATGCTAACGACGCTAGGTTGAGTACATTGCGAAACCGTGTACAAATATGCATGAAAACAAGTATAAACAGTTTTAGTTATATTGGAAAATTTACAAACGTTGCTTGGAGTGATGCAGTGAGCGAACTCATCCATAAGATGGCACCATAGCACAAACAATAAAATACTTTAAAAGGTGTATTTGCTTGTTTTTTTAATACTATCTTTATTATGGCTGTCATAGGAGAAAAGTTGTCATGATCCGTTACCCGGATCATGGCATGATTTATGTTGGTTATGTTTCTGGTTTTAGTCGGTTTCCTGGGTGCACCCTCTTTCCCTGTTTACTGTTGGTTTCCATGGGCACTGATTCTCCTCACCTGTCTTAGTTTTGCAATTAGTGTTTCCACCAGGTGTTTTGGCAAATCATTTCCCTTTATAGTTTCCTGTCACCCAGCAGTAAGTGCTGGGTCAATGTTTGCAATAGGCAACATTTACGTCCTCCTGTTTTTGCTCCTCACTCTTTATATTATTCTGCCGACCAGAATCCCGTTTTTTTCACCCTTGGTGACATTTTGGTTTTTGTTTAGCTCCACGCTTGCTAGCGTCCTCAGTTTTGTATTTTTGTCCTGCCTTTTATTTATTAAATATACTTAAATCTTACCTGCACACCGCTCCTGCTTGTCTTCTGCCTTGGAAGGAACACAACAATCTCAACCATGCGTCCTAGACGTAACAAAAGTCTATCAATTAGGTAAGAAAAAAGTAGTGTCTTATAGTCTGGAATTTACAGAAGTTAATCATGATTAATTACTATTTGTAACCATTTCTGAAATATGGATTAACAGCTCCAAATGAAACTGAAATTAAAATAGAAACATTCTACATTTACGTGATAAACAAGGTACGGTCGTTAATGCAGTATTTCTGACAGCCCTGCGTTGTTAGATGTACAGAAGATATACGTGTTGTATGCCAAGTGATACATGCTATAGATATTACCTGAACTGAAGAAGAAAAAGTATTATGAGTCCAAAACAGATGGAAACTTGTAGTGTATGAAAATGAAGCTAATGAAAATGTGCTGAGGTGCTGCACCTCTGCAATTCCCTCGAACCGTGGGGGTCTGAAATAATGGGTCCTCGGCAGTGTGTGCGCTCCATCTTTGCGCCCCAGCAGATCGACACGTAAATGCCATTGGACAGCTCATACTTATTATGCTCAGATGGTTTTGGAAATGAGACCCTGGCTGTTTTCTCAATTTGAAGCCCTAAGGCGGTGATTTAAAAAGATAAAAGGGGCTAAATTCAGGCACAAAAGCGCAGTTCAATTTATCATTGACATGACCTTGACTTGCTCTAGAGACACGGATCTTGAGGAGCTGGTTGTACAAAAAGGTCCTTCATCTCATCCGAGGTATCCTTAATAATCACTGGGCAATCTGGAAGATCAACAGGATCCCTCTGGCTTATATTCAATGCTAAACCATCACTTCAAATGGACACTGGCCAAAGCTTTGAGTCAAACTAATTCAAATAAAATGATTCTAATGCTGGTCAGGATAATTAAGACTAAAGAGACTGAGTCAGTAAGGTGTGCTTATTTTGTTTTTTAAAAAAACGAGACATTTTTTGGATTAACATTTCAGTTTAACACCGAATGTAACTAAAGCCGGGGTGTATGAAAACAGGTTTACCGTATTTTCTGGACCATAGGGCGCACCGGATTATAAGGCGCAGTGGCGATGAGCGGGTCTAATTAGGTAGTTTTTCATACAAAAGGCGCATGTGGCGCGTTAAAGGGGTCATATTATGATTTTTATCTCAATTTAAACATTTCCTTGTGGCCAGAATGTGATGGTGGTTCTTTGCATGGATTATGTTTTACAGATCATCTTCAAGTCGCTTTCTGACTGGACTACTTGTTTTAGGTGCAATGATGGTAGTGGACTAGCGATACACTAACAACATGTTAGAAATGGTTAAATGTACACAACTTTCCTATATAATGAATACTCAAAAGGTGCACGATTACGTAGATAAAATGTGTTAGGTATAGGGTTGTCCCGATACCAATAATTTAGTACCGGTAACAAAATGTATATCGATACTTTGATACTACGAAAAATGTCAATATTGGCTTGATTTTAACAAAACATTTTTACAATGTTAAAATATAAATTAAAAGGCATTGAAATGGCATCGACCCTGAAGGGAATGTCTTCCCTGCGCTCCTTGACTACAGTCTGCACCGGACCGAACAGCAGGACAGGGGTAACAACTACAATAAGGTGTCAAAGTAATTTTAGCACAGGGGCCGCATGGAAGAAAATCTGTGCACACGCGGGCCGGACTATTAAAATCATGGCATTAAAACTAAAAAATAAAGACAACTTCAGATTGTTTTCTTTGTCTTACTTTGGCCAAAAATAGAACAAACACATTTTGAAAATATTTCAATAAAAATATAGAAAACAATACCGTCAGCGGTAAAGTTCAGATCCATGAAGGAAAGAAGAAAGTGAATGAATGTTTATAACTGAATATAAATGAGTTTTCTTTTGTATTATTTGTAATGTTTATGACAACCTTTTTCCAAAACACAATATAGAATGTGAGATATAACAGGACAAAGCATATATTTATCATTTGTTTTCAGAACGGTTACAAAAAAATGGGACCCCAACAATTTACTGTGGGACCCCATTTTTAGGACTTGATGGGGCCCCTGGGACCCCATTTTGAAAATTCCTAGCGCCAACACTGATGGAGTATTGGTGCGTACAAAACAGCAGCAGGCGGCTGTTGCCTACGGGGCGGTTCTAATACTAATCAAATATCATCGTGGGGGCCATAGATAATTAATTTGCGGGCCGGATCTGGCCTGCAAAGGAATCTGGCCCGCGGGACTTCACTTTGACACATAGGAACTACATTATTACTTATAACTCCTTGTGCGGATCTGAATGCTTACTATTTAAATGTTTACCTAAGTTTGAAGCAAAAGTGGTAATACTAATCGCCACATTTGGCGAGGCGTGTTTTAAAGCAGCTGTTGTGAGAGTAGCATATGTGTATGTGTGCCCCTTTAAGAATGGCAGTATGTGGGGTGAGTGAGTGGGCAAGTTAAGAGAGGTAGCGCTAGTATGTACAAGAGTGTCAATAGCATGGTTGATGTCCGGTTGTGCCTTGTGGAAATTATAAATGAAGTGACTAAGTTGTAACTAATCAACGGCCTCGCCATTCCGACCAAAGAGCAGAGCCGTACGGACCCATTGTTACCCCCCACAAAATGTCGGCCCTGAAGGGAACGTCTCCCCCACGGTCTGGGAGCCGACAAGCAGGAAAGGTGTAAAACAGTACTTGCAACGCGGTGCCTCCCTGTTTAAAACGTCACCTTTATTGTTAGTTTTGAAGCCCAAATACCTCCATATTATACTTCACCACCCTCTTTAATAACCAGTAGAATTGTAGTTTGTTGCCATTTTTACTCTCCACACTATTAGTGCTTGTATGCACTTTGTGTGTGCGTTTTAACCCACTCAAAATCACACGCCTCGGTTCTGTAGTCACCGCCGCAAAGTGGCACTCAGATGAAAGAGCGGTACAGGTACTTTTCAAAAGTGGTATAGTACAGTTTTCAATTAATTTGTACAGTGATTCTTTATTAGTACCGGTATACCGTGCAACCCTAGTTAGGTGTCTAAAAAAGATTTTATGAATCCTCCAAAAGGTGGATGTAATATTTTGTTCCACCTTCTCCTTTTGTCTATTGGCCTCTGCGTCCCAGACAGCTGTCCTTTCCTTGACATCGGTGAAAGCCATCTAATCTCACTATGATCTGATTAGACAGCGTGCGGCAAATTAAAGAGCAACAACCTTGGGCCGGCTGTCAGACAAACATGCTGCAGGATGCTTTTTGATAAATATTATAATGTGCTCCAAATCAAGTTAAAATACAATCTGCAAAAGGTCCCTGCTTTTTTTTTGTTTGTTTTTTGGCTTGTGATTATAGAGTAGAAGCGTTTAAGTGAGACGCTCCTAAAGACCAAAATGTTAAATATGACGCCACATATCTGGTCAGCGACTTATTCCAAAATATTGACCAGCCTCAACAAGAGATGACTATAATACTGCATTATTGATGTATTATTACACATTCTCTATTATTTTCCGTATCAATTATGAACAAAAATAACATGTTCAGCGCAGCAAGTAAACAAACGGTCAGTAATTTGCAGAGACACTGAGGAGTATTACATAAGCTCTGCTTCTTACTACTTGCAAAGGTAAACATGATTGTCCAAAATGTATAAACCTATTGCCATTATAGTATAAACAGTGGAGATTCATGACCTAGACTCACATAATTATGGTATGGAACTCAGCTCTAATCAGTTTCTCCTCAGGGACACGCACCAAGGCTGTGGTCATTAATGAACACGCTGATGTCAATTTATGCTATATTTTAGATCTGACATTTGGAGCCTTGGAGGGCTCATTTGATTAGCAACTAAAAAAAACAAAAACAAACCCTATTATTATTAAAGATCCAAATGGGGCCACAAACAAAATCTTGTTTAGAACAAAAGTCTCGAACAACGGCAGCAGACTATGTTGCTTACATTTTTAAGAATATGCAACTTTATTGGCATTAATTTGTAATTCAGCATCTTTCTTGGTTCCTTCTTCTGCAGTGAGAAATATGAAGGAGTGTCTTGCACTGAGAGGCAGAGATGTGGGCGCGGCTTTGCGGCTGAGAGGCCTCGGATTGGTGGAACATTAACACTCATCTTTACACTTGGCGAGAGATTTAGCGCTCAAATTTTGATTTAGATTTTAAACTTTGATTAACATTTAATATTTAGATTTTAAACTTTAATTTACATTTAATATTTAGATTTTAAACTTATATTTATTTTTAATATTTAGATTTAGATTCTTGTTGCCCCCCCGGCTCAAAGCCTGCACGTTGGAGTTCCACCCGGTGGACGAGAGGGTAGCTTCCTTTCGCCTTCGGGTGGGGGGCCTGGTTTGGTTACGCACCAAACAGCAGTTCAGAGTACCCAACTTATTTGGATACACTAGAGGGAGTACTGGAAAGTGCTCCCCCGAGTGATTCCCTTGTCCTACTGGGGGGCTTCAACGCTCATGTTGGCAACGACAGTGAAACCTGGAGAGGCGTGATTGGGAAGAATGGCCGCCCGGATCTGAACCAGAGTGGTGTTTTGTTATTGGACTTTTGTGCTTGTCACAGATTGTCCATAACAAACACCATGTTCAAACATAACAGTGTCCATATGTGCACTTGGTACCAGGACACCCTAGGCCGCAGTTCCATGATCGACTTTGTAGTTGTGTCATCGGATTTGCGGCCTCATATTTTGGACACTCGGGTGAAGAGAGGGGCGAAGTTTTCTACCGAGCACCACCTGGTAGTGAGTTGGCTGCGATGGTGGGGGAGGATGCCGCACGGACCTGGCAGGCCCAAACGCAGTGTGAGGGTCTGCTGGGAACATCTAGCTGAGTCTCCTGTCAGAGAGAGTTTCAATTCCCACCTCCGGACAGGTACCGACAGGCCAAACAGTCGCGGAGGAAATAATTCGGACACGGGAGGAGTTCGGGGAAGCCATGGAAAACGACTTCCGGACGGCTTCGAAGCGATTCTGGATCACCAACCGCCGCCTCAGGAAGGGGAAGCAGTGCACTGTCAACACCGTGTATGGTGAGGATCATGTTCTGCTGACCTCGACTGCGGATGTTGTGGATCGGTGGAGGGAATACTTCGAAGACCTCCTCAATCCCACCATCACGTCTTCCAATGAGGAAGCAGTGCCTGGGGAATCTGTGGTGGGCTCTCCTATTTCTGTGGCTGAGGTTGCTGAGGTAGTTAAAAAGTTCCTCGTTGGCAAGGCCCCGGGGGTGGATGAATCCTGGATGCAGTGGGGCTGTCTTGGTTGACAAGACTCTGCAGCATCGCGTGGACATTGGGGGCGGTGCCTCTGGATTGGCAGACCGGGGTGGTGGTTCCTCTCTTTAAGAAGGGGAACCAGAGGGTGTGTTCCAACTATCGTGGGATCACACTCCTCAGCCTTCCCGGTAAGGTCTATTCAGGTTTACTGGAGAGGAGGCTACGCCGGATAGTTGAACCTCGGATTCAGGAGGAACAGTGTGGTTTTTGTCCTGGTTGTGGAACTGTGGACCAGCTCTATACTTTCGGCAGGGTCCTGGAGGGTGCATGGGAGTTTGCCCAACCAGTCAACATGTGCTTTGTGGACTTGGAGAAGGCATTCGACCGTGTCCCTCGGGAAATCCTGTGGGGAGTGCTCAGAGAGTATGGGGTATCGGACTGTCTGATTGTGGCAGTCACTCCCTGTACAATCAGTGTCAGAGCTTGGTCCGCATTGCTGGCAGTAAGTCGGACCCGTTTCCAGTGAGGGTTGGACTCCGCCAAGGCTGCCCTTTGTCACGGATTATGTTCATAACTTTTATGGACAGAATTTCTAAGTGCAGTCAAGGCGTTGAGGGTATCTGGTTTGGTGGTTGCAGGGTTAAGTCTCTGCTTTTTGCGGATGATGTGGTCCTGATGGCTTCATCTGGCCAGGATCTTCAGCTCTCACTGGATCGGTTCGCAGCAGAGCGTGAAGCGACTGGGATGAGAATCAGCACCTCAAAGTCCGAGTTAATGGTTCTCGCCCGGAAAAGGGTGGAGTGCCATCTCCGTGTTGGGGAGGAGACCCAGCCCCAAGTGGAGGAGTTCAAATACCTCGGAGTCTTGTTCACGAGTGAGGGAAGAATGAGATCAACAGGCATATCGGTGCGGCATCTTCAGTAATGCGGACGCTGTATCGATCCGTTGTGGTGATGAAGGAGCTGAGCCGAAAGGCAACGCTCTCAATTTACCGGTCGATCTACGTTCCCCTCCTCACCTATGGTCATGAGCTTTGGGTTATGACCAAAAGGACAAGATCACGGGTACAAGTGCCCAAAATGATTTTCCTCTGCCGGGTGGCGGGGCTCTCCCTTAGAGATAGGGTGAGAAGCTCTGCCATCTGGGAGGATCTCAAAGTAAAGCCGCTGCTTCTCCACATCGAAAGGAGCCAGATGAGGTAGGTTTGGGTATCTGGTCAGGATGCCACCCGAACGCCTCCCTAAGGAGGTGTTTAGTGCATGTCCGACCGGTAGGAGGTCATGGGGAAGACCCAGGACACGTTGGGTAGACTATGTCTCCTGACTGGCCTGGGAACGCCTCAGGATCCCCTGGGAAGAGCTGGACGAAGTGGCTGGGGAGAGGAAAGTCTGGGCTTCCCTGCTTAGGCTGCTGCCCTCGCCACCCGACCTCGGATAAGCGGAAGACGATGGATGGATGGATGGATTTAGATTTTAAACTTTGATTTAAATTCAATATTTAGATTTTAAACTTTGATTCAGATTTAATATTTCGATTTTAAACTTTGATTTACAATTAACATTTGGATTATAAACTTTGAATTCAATTTTAAACTTTGATTTAGATGTAATATTTAGATTTTAAACCTTGATTTAGATTTAACACTTAGGTTTTAAACTTTGATGTAGATTTAATATTTAGATTTAGATTTTAAACTTTGATTTAAATTTAATATTTAGATTTTAAACTTTGATTCAGATTTAATAGTTAGATTTTAAACTTTGATTTAGATTTAATATTTAGATTTAGATTGTAAACTTTGATTTAAATTTAATATTTAGATTTAGATTTTAAACTTTGATTTAAATTTAATATTTAGATTTTAAACTTTGATTCAGAATTAATATTTAGATTTTAAACTTTGATTTAGAATTAAGATTTATATTTTAAACTTTGATTTAGATTGAATATTTAGATTTAGATTTTAAACTTTGATTTAAATTTAATATCTAGATTAAAAATTTAGATTTTGATTTAATATCTAGATTTTAACTTTAATTTAGATATAACATTTAGATTTTAAACTTTGATTTAGATTGGATATTTAGATTTAGATTTTGAACTTTGATTTAAATTTAATATCTAGATTTAAAATTTTGATTTTGATTTAATATTTAGATTTTGAACTTTGATTCAGATTTAATATTTCAATTTTAATCTTTGATTTAGAATTAATATTTCGATTTTAAACTTTGATTTAGATTTAATATTTAGATTTTAAACTTTAATTTAGATTTAAAATTTATATTTTAAACTTTGATTTAGATTGAATATTTAGATTTAGATTTTAAACTTTGATTTAAATTTAATATCTAGATTTAAAATTTTGATTTTGATTTAATATTTAGATTTTAAACTTTGATTCAGATTTAATATTTAAATTTTAATCTTTGATTTAGAAATAATATTTTGATTTTAAACTTTTATTTAGATTTAATTTTTAGACTTTAAACTTTCATATAGATTTAATATTTAAATTTTAAACTTTGACTTAGATTTAAGGGCAGCACGGTGGTAGAGGGGTGAGTGCGTCTGCCTCACAATACGAAGGTGCTGAGTAGTCGTGAGTTCAATCCCGGCCTCGGGATCTTTCTGTGTGGAGTTTGCATGTCCTCCCCGTGACTGCGTGGGTTCCCTCCGGGTACTCCGGCTTCCTCCCACCTCCAAAAACATGCACCTGGGGATAGGTTGATTGTCAACACAAAATTGGCCCTAGTGTGTGAATGTGAGTGTGAATGTTGTCTGTCTATCTGTGTTGGCTTTGCGATGAGGTGGCGACTTGTCCAGGGTGTACCCCCCCTTCCGCCCGATTGTAGCTGAGATAGGCTCTAGCGCCCCCCGCAACCCCGAAGGGTATAAGCGGTAGAAAATGGATGGATGGATGGATTTAGATTTAATATTGAGATTTTAAACTTTGCTTTAGATTTAATATTTAGATTTAAAACTTTGATTTACATTTAATATTTAGATTTTAAACTTTGATTTAGGTTTACATTTAGCGTCCATATTTCAATTTAGGATTTTCGATTTAAGATTTAGAGTTAACATTTCAAGGAGCTTTACTTTTCATACTCGTACACATTCTTACATATGCGGTACGACATTTGGATTCAGGTGTCGCAAGTATTAAGAAAAACAGTAATAAATAGGCAATACAGAAAAACAGTGATAAATAAAACATAGAAAATAACATAAGGCACTTAACAAAAGAAGGCTAAACATGCTGTGTGGAATGTTAGATAAATAAATAAGTAAGAAATAGTGCAGCCAGTGTGTGGGGGGGGTGGCACGGAGCGCGACTAGCGTTCACCAGTCTGACAGCTTCAGGGAAGAAGCTGTCTCTGAGCCCGGTGGTTTTACTCCTTATGGGCCACAGCCGCTTGCCTGAGGGAAGTGGTTGAAAGAGCTTGTGTGCAGGGTGAGTGGAGTCCTTCATGATGCTGAGGGCCCGCCCCCTGCATACCTGCATTTAGGTTTAGATTGAAGATTTAGCGGTCACATTTAGATTGAAGATTTGGATTTAAAATGTACATTCAGATTTAAAATTTAGATTTAGATTTAACATTTAGCGCATACATTTAGAAGTGGAGGAGTTCAAGTACCTCGGAGTCTTGTTCACGAGTGAGGGAAGAGTGGATCGTGAGATCGACAGGCGGATCGGTGCGGCGTCTTCAGTAATGGGGACACTGTATCGATCCGTTGTGGTGAAGAAGGAGCTGAGCCGGAAGGCAAAGCTCTCAATTTACCGGTCGATCTACGTTCCCATCCTCACCTATGGTCATGAGCTTTGGGTTATGACCGAAAGGACAAGATCACGGGTACAAGCGGCCGAAATGAGTTTCCTCCGCCGGGTGGCGGGGCTCTCCCTTAGAGATAGGGTGAGAAGCTCTGTCATCCGGGAGGGGCTCAAAGTAAAGCCGCTGCTCCTCCACATCGAGAGGAGCCAGATGAGGTGGTTCGGGCATCTGGTCAGGATGCCACCCGAACGCCTCCCTAGGGAGGTGTTTAGGGCACGTCCGACCGGTAGGAGGCCGCGGGGAAGACCCAGGACACGTTGTCTCCCGGCTGGCCTGGGAACGCCTCGGGGTCCCACAGGAAGAGCTGGACGAAGTGGCTGGGGAGAGGGAAGTCTGGGCTTCCCTGCTTAGGCTGCTGCCCCCGCGACCCGACCTCGGATAAGCGGAGGAAGATGGATGGATGGATTTAGATTTGAGATGCAGATTTATGATTTAGATTTAACATTTAAATTTGACTGTATTTTACTGTAGATCTAAATTCAAGATTTAGAATAAACATGTATATTTAGATTTAACATATATAGGTTGGATTTAAGATTTATATTTACAGGGAAAAGCAGTAGAAAATGGATGGATGGATGGATGGATGGATGGATGGATGGATTTACCATTTAGATCAGACCTGGGCAAATTAAACTTTTCAATCTGGTCCGCCGGACATTCCCAACAATTTTTTAGATCTTTTAGATGGAAACTGTAGCTGATTATGATGTGCAGTGATGTTTTCAAATTACCGTAAGTCTTGAACTATACAAAGTATTTCAATGGCTGGAATCTGTACTTTTGCATCATATACTAGTTACTATAGTAATCTAATTAGTTACTATGGTAATCTAATTAGTTACTATGGTAATATAAGTCACAGCAGCTCAGCTATGACCGATAAAACACTGAATATTGACAACTTATGAACGTCACACCACCTCTCGATTGACTTATTTTACAATCAAGCGAAACGCAACAAAAATGCAACAAACACAGCAAAATATGAACGCAAATGGTAAAAACAAAAAAACACCTGCAATCTGATATATTACTAAGCTTTAGAACTTTGCTGTAAAAATCTACATCCGGGTCTGTCCCTGACACTCCCTCCCCATCCACACTGCTTGGTGCCTCGTCTGAGCTGCTGTGACTTAGATTACAACAGTAACAAGTATATCATGCAAAAGCACAGATTCCAACCATTGAAATACTTTGAATAGTTCAGATTTACGGTAATTTAAAAACATCACTGCCCATCATAATGGCAGCTACAGTTTCGATCTTAAAGATCTAAAAAAAATTGGGGGAAGGTCCGGCGGGCCAGTTTGAAAAACTCAACGGGCCGCATTCGGCCCCAGAGCTTGAATTTGCCCAGATCTGTTTTACTCCAACAGATAATGGTCTCAAAAAGAAGCAGGTTTTTGAGAATTTCTCAGGCGACGTCAAACTTGCAAACAAGAAGAATTATTTGATGGTCTATGCTGAGCAATAAGTATTTCATAAAGACAATGACATTCATTTTTCATATCATATAAGACACATTTTCTGATCCCACAGGCAAAACAGCTAGGAACGCAGCACACCACAACGATTTGGGTATGGCATCCGTGCGCGGCCTGAAGATATTTTCTATTCACGCTTCAAAAGAAGATTACCTGTGCAAGACTCTGCTCACCGCAGTAGTCCGTCGGTTTAATAGTGGCTCTTCTTTAAACTCGGCTGGGAAGCGGAACGTTGGAGCACACCTGCTGAAATGTGCTGCCAAGGATCCTCAGACCCACCCTCCAGGGAGCGATGGTTAGAAGTCATAGCATGCTTTCCCTTTTGGTGAATTCGCTTGGTTCAACACGCTAAATGAGGGGCCGGGCAGTAGGCTTCAGAACCAAAGGCAAACTTGACACTTATGGTTTGCTACATTGATAAAAAATACTCTCCGCGGTTTGCTTTTACACTGGAAATTCCGTTTAAAAGAGAATATAGAATAGAGTTGACTCCTGGGTTTAAATATGATGTTTTTTATTTTCTGCTATTTCAACCAGCTTCTATAATGTGAAATACTTATGAAACACTTGGACATTTCTGCATATGCTCCATGCATTCTGATACTAGTCCTTTATCTTTGGTCACATTTTGAGCTGGATTCAAGGGCAGCTGTGTGGTTTTGTGTTAACACGGCTTCCAACATGAGTGGGTCCACTCTATTACAAGAAATTGGTCCCCGAAGCACCAATGTTTGGAAACCCCATGCATGAAGAATGTGCGCACGACAGCTCACTTGGCTGCAAGCCCACCGTCCTGGCGGTGCAACTGGAGCATGTGAGCCGGTTGTCCCCTAGTTCATGACAAGAGGGTGGCTGCAGAGAGATGAATCGAATCAGCCATTTTGGATATGATTTTCACCGCACCATTGCAAATCCTTTTGCATCTTTTTGCAGTGCAGTTATTGGGTAGGAAAACCTCAGTTTATTTTATTTTTTTTGCCAGGAGAAGAAAATGTTAGGAGTTTCTGCCCTGGCTGATGTTCATCTTAAAGGCCTACTGAAATGCGATTGTCTTATTTAAACGGGGATAGCAGGTCCATTCTATGTGTCATACTTGATCAAATATTGCCATAATTTTGCTGAAAGGATTTAGTAGAGAACATCGACGATAAAGTTCGTAATTTTTGGTCGTTGATAAAAAAGTCTTGCCTGTACCGGAAGTAGCAGACGAGTAGCGTGACGTCACAGGTTGTGGAGCGCCTCACATCTGCACATTGTTTACAATCATGGCCACCAGCAGCGAGAGCGATTCGGACCGAGAAAGTGACAATTTCCCCATTAATTTGAGCGAGGATGAAAGATTTGTGGATGAGGAAAGTGAGAGGGAAGGACTAGAGGGCAGTGGGAGCGATTCGGATAGGGAAGATGCTGTGAGAGGTGGGTGGGACCTGATATTCAGCTGGGAATGACTAAAACAGTAAATAAACACAAGACATATATATATACTCTATTAGCCACAACACAACCAGGCTTATATTTAATATGCCACAAATTAATCCCGCATAAGAAACACCTCCCCCCTCCCGTCCATATAACCCGCCAAAACAACTCAAACACCTGCACAACACACTCAATCCCACAGCCCAAAGTACCGTTCACCTCCCCAAAGTTCATACAGCACATATATCCCCAAAGTCCCCAAAGTTACGTACGTGACATGCACATAGCGGCACTCACGTACGGGCAAGCGATTAAATGTTTGGAAGGCGCAGCTGCATGCGTACTCACGGTACCGCGTATGCGTATCCAACTCAAAGTCCTCCTGGTAAGAGTCTCTGTTGTCCCAGTTCTCCACAGGCCAATGGTAAAGCTTGACTGTCATCTTCCGGGAAGGTAAACAATGAAACACCGGCTGTGTTTGTGTTGCTGCAGTCGGCTGCAATACACCGCTTCCCTCCTACAGCTTTCTTCTTTGCTGTCTCCATTGTTAATTGAACAAATTGCAAAAGATTCACCAACACAGATGTCCAGAATACTGTGGAATTTAGCGATGAAAACAGACGACTTAATAGCTGGCCACCATGCTGTCCAAAAATGTCCTCTACAATCCGTGACGTCACGCGCTGACGTCATCATACCGAGACGTTTTCAGCAGGATATTTTGCGCAAAATTTTAAATTGCACTTTAGTAAGCTAACCCGTGGCATGTGTTGCAATGTTAAGATTTCATCATTGATATATAAACTATCAGACTGCGTGGTCGGTAGAAGTGGGTTTCAGTAGACCTTTAAAAATGTTTGATAAGGATACACCAATCGTTGCGTGTTCACACTTGCAGAAAAAAGTTTTAATGATGAACCAAAGGATGTGCAATAAAAGTAATTAAAGATTCCTAATTTGATTACCTGCTATCATATAATTTTATTGCAAGTAAATGTATATTTTTAATTCAGGTAAAAAAAAATGCGGAATTAGCCGTTGAGCCATATTCTGGTGCAGAACATATTTGTCTTTGGGCTTAATGTCTCTCTGCATTGTCCCTTCAAATAAAGACTGAACTAAACTAAGAGACCGTGCTTATATTTGGTGGCAAAATTAGCATTTCTGCTGAGAAGAAAAAACACTGTCAGTTTTAGCAACTGAGACTTCACAAAAAGCTTCACACGAAAACATACCTCAGTGCAGTGTTCTCTACATTTCGTATTGCTGCAAATTAATTAATCATTTTGAATGTATTACCTTTTTTTCCCCAGACCTAAAAAACTAAATACCCTTCATCTACATCAATTTTAAATCTGGCCCGCCGGACGTTCTACATAATTTTGTTAGATCTTTAACATCTAAACTGTAGCCGCCATTATGATGTGCGGAGCTGTTTTTAATTTACCGTAAGTCTTGAACTATAGAAAGTATTTCAAAGGTTGAAATCTGCGCTTTTGAGTGTTTTACAAGTTATTACGGTAATCTACGTCACAGCAGCTCAGACGAGGAACAAAGCAGAGTGGGCAGAGTTTGTCTTCTTAGCAGCCAGCCTGAAAATGCATGTGTCAGGAACAGATGCGGAAGAACATTTTTACAACAAATTTCTGCAGAAAAGTGATAATATATCATATTGTAGGAGTTAATTACACTTTGCATTCATATTTTGCTGCCTTATAATTTTTTCTTGTAAAAGATGTCTTTCGAGGAACTGGCCTGAGAAGTAAAAGAGGAGCGATGTTCATATGTTGTTAATATTCAGTGTTTTATTGTTCGTAGGTATTATTGTAAATCCCACTTTCTTAATTTGAATGTGCATTTTGAGTGTTCCATTCAGTAAAAAAAACTGTAAAATTACATTACGTTTTTTGAGGTGGTCTGTCATAACTTTTTTAGAACTTTATCGGACATTTTGACTTTTGGTATTAGTGTTCCTGAAAAAAAGGGACCCAAGCACACATACTGTACAGAATATTTTTACAGCTAAATGTGTATATATCATTTACACACACATACACATTTGCCCCCCATGCACATTTTTTCTCTCAATATGGGCCCCCGAGTAAAAATATTTGCCCAGCTTTGAGCTACACAATTCAAAGAACAAATATAGCTTCTCCATTACAACATTGTCATTGGTTTAAAAACTAAAATAAAAAAACAATTGTCACAGCTCTGTATAACACAGTTTGAGAGGAACCCAAGGATGCAGACAAAAGGTGAGTCAAACAGTTGTTTACTGAAGTTGCGTACTCACAAAAAGGAGCTACTCACTGGAGGGAACAAAAGGCGACGGTGCAAAAATGAGAACTCAAAATGGGCACCGTGGAGAAAAAAAAACTAATATATAAAAATAGAACAAACTTAGGTAGAGATGATACTCGAAACCGGTTTTCCCGGTTGTTTGATAAGAGAAGAACCGAGTCCTCGGACTCGAATCCCTTTTTGAGAACCGGTACCCGTTATCGAGACCACTAGAGTAAAGAAAAAGAGTTGGTTCTTTTTTCGAATCCCTGGGAACGAATCCCGTGCCGACCAGAAATGCCCTTTGAGACATCACAAGAAATGACGTCACGTAGCTCAGTCATTGGGCGCAGATAGGGAAAGCAGGAAAAAAATGGACCGGAAAAAGCGCTCCAAGGTGTAATAAAGTTCAAAACAAAAGGTATAATCCAATGAATAACTTTACTGAGAGATTTGAGCAGGGTACAAACACATGACGAACACTTTTACGACCAACCGGAAACATAGCAACCAGGCTAGCAACGCACCTCCTTTACGGCAGCTGTCGCAACGTTCTTAAAGCAACCGCAGCACATACATATATATACAACATATCTCCCTTTTTTTAACTTTTGTTTTTCTTTCCTTGTAAACAAAACAAAATCACACTGTATATGTGTTGTCTGTCTAATTATAAATAATGCAGACGAGGCGTGTTGACTGAGTTCTTGACGTTTACTTTCACAGCGTGCTCATAACCTCATTCTTAGCTGCCGGGTGACGACATGCAACAACACTTTTTGGGGCTACCGTGCATGCTCGTCAATCCTGTTGCATGCTGGGTAGTGTAGTTGTTATATTCCCTAGCCTAGCTCATAACATCACATTGTTCCCCCTATAAAGAAACAATGTTAACTCAATAAAGTGTATTTCTTTTTTTAGCTTTAACTTTTATTTTTTTTAGCATTGTAACCACATTTGCAAACAACTTTTCTCTTCATAGAATTTTCTTTCAATAAAGAAATAAAGTGCAACAATGTCAAAGCATTATAACAAACAGTTATGTCAAATAGCAGCAGAAGTGCACTTTTTGGAGAGCTGTATTATTCTAAGTTTTGTGCCCAAGGGACTGATTTTATTTAACACTATATTATTATTTATACACTTATAGTGATCACAGAGACAGGTTGTTTTTGTGTTACTGTATATATTTGTTTTTCAGAAAAATCCCACTTAATATACTTTGGGTAACAACAGTCAATATTTATTTATTTTATTTTATTTTTTTAGGGGGGTAACAGTCAATATTTATTTATTCATTTATTTTATTTTATTTTTTTCTTATATAATAAAAGTGAGCTTTTGTTAAACCAAATATTGTGTGTTTTTTTCCATATACAACAACCTATCTGGACTCGATAAGATAATCGATAAGGAATCAGTTCGATAAGAGGATTTGATAATAGGCTCGAACTCGATAATTTGTTATCAAACATCATCCCTAAACTTGGGTCGGAGTTGCAAGACGTGCTACCGCCGACGTAGTGGATGGCACCGGGAGTGGCCGGGATGACAAGCTGGAAGAAACACGAAGCATGGAAGCCATCAGAAGTGGAGAGCCGAGGAGTGGAATCACCAAGTGCCATCCAGCTGCCAAGGTGCTGCTTAAATAGCATCAGGGTAAATTCGGAGCAGCTGTGCAAGTCTCACAAGTCCGCCCACAATGGGAACACAGGAACTCTAAGGGGAAGGAGAAATGAAGTTAAGGTCAACAAGGTCAACTGCACCAACAAAGGAAAACTGAATACAAACCACAAGGTGGCAGCAGGTGGTGACACCAATAGTAATATAAAAATAATACAATTTAAAAAAACGTGTGTCCAAAAAGGAGCAAGAAAAAATCAATGCTAATAATGTCCTGCCCTATTACTCATATGTAATAATCTGATTCTTGATTAACAATTTAATACATAATGTATCTGATAAACAACAACATCAAGTATATAATTAAAATAAACTTCACAAAATTAAACCCAGTCATTCTGTCATCAAATGTAATTTGTAAAAATACATTTCTGCTTTAAGGGGAACTGCACTTATTTGGGGATTTTGCCTATTATTCACAATCATTATTAAAGACACGACAACGGATGTATTTCTTTAATGCATTATAAATATTAAATAAACGTAAATAAAAAAGTCTGCTTGCAGCGGGGCCAAAGGGAGGTCCTCTATTCCGCCCATAAAACCCAATAAAAACCATCCAAAAAGTGCCAACAATACTCCATTTATATTTTGTGACTTGAATCTTAACCAAGTATTAGTGATAGTGTTATTATAAGCGCTAACGCAGACAAACTATTTATAGTGGTGTCGTGATCACAAGCTTGTGTGCCAATGTTGACATGACTAACTGATTAGCTGTTTCCCCGCTTCCTTGCTTGTCATATGTTATTATAAATCATAAATCATGCCTCTCACCTGGATAGTAGAAGGATGAAGACGTACTCTCACATGTTGGTACACTTTGACAGACAATTTAGACCCGGTATAGTGAGAAAAACACGAAAATACGTTTGGTTCTACCCCCCTTTTCTTCGTGAGGACTTCACCTAAATGGGAAAATGGGAACATCGGAGCAGTCAGCATCCTAATGACAGCGGACCTTGAAGAGTAAGTGATGTTTTTTTTTATGTTTATTGGCTCTCATGAAGTCTGCAGTGAATAATAATCAGTTGTTATGTTGTTAAAAAAAGTGAATGTTGTGATGCGTTTTTTTAATTAATTCAAAATGACCAAAATACGTAAATATTAAATAAATGATAAATAAATGGGTTGTACTTGTATAGCGCTTTTCTACCTTCAAGGTACTCAAAGCGCTTTGACACTACTTCCACATTTACCCATTCACACACACATTCACACACTGATGGAGGGAGCTGCCATGCAAGGCGCTAACCAGCACCCATCAGGAGCAAGGGTGAAGTGTCTTGCTCAGGACACAACGGACATGACGAGGTTGGTACTAGGTGGGGATTGAACCAGGGACACTCGGGTTGCGCACGGCCACTCTTCCACTGCGCCACGCCGTCCCTATGTTATTATAAATAAAGTTAAAGTACCAATGATTGTATGCATTTGACCCATCACCCTTGATCACCCCCTAGGAGGTGAGGGGAGCAGTGGGCAGCCTCAGTGGCCGTGCCCGGGAATCATTTTTGGTGATTTAACCCCCAATTCCATCTGCCTGTTACTATATTACCTACTGTATATACTTGCATCATGTATATAAAATCTTGATGGAGGTTTTTTGGATGTTCTTAAGGGCTGTATAGGCAGAAAAGAGCGGCTCCCAGAGGCTCAATTGTAAGCTGACTTTTGATCGCATTTATATAATATTTATAGTGCATTAAACAACATCCATCCGTCATGTCTTTCATAATGATTGTGAACGATAGGCAAAATTCCAAGTTTGTACTTTGTTTGATTTCCTTGTCTGAAGTATTCCATTGAGTCACCCCGCAAACTGAAACTAAAGCGGCTATATTTAGAGATATCCGATAATGGCTTTTTTGCCTATATCCGATATTCCGATATTGGCCAACTCTTAATTACCGATTCCGATATCAAACGATAACGATATGTACAGTCGTGGAATTAACACATTATCATGCCTAATTTTGTTCTGATGCCTTGCTGGATGCATTAAACCAGGGGTGCACATTACGTCGATCGCCAGCCAGGCATTAAAAAAATAGTCCTAATTAAAGCTGCAAGCAGCGATGGACGGGACCGACTTTGAGGGCTCATAAAATCCAAACCGGAGCAGTAATTAAAACTCTTTCATCAACTTTTAATCAGAATGGTTCAATCTCTTGCCTGTGCTAAATTGAAGCCAACATGACAAACGCTCTCAGAGGAGATAATGTTTGAAAAAAGGTGACTGTTATTACACAACTTTTGTTTTGAAGGGGGAATTGCAAACTTCCTGTTGATTTTTGCTGGGGGTTGTTAGTGAACGAAATATAGGTATAAGTGAGACCTACATAGAGGTTTTTGTTTCATGTCTCTACGACATTCCTACTGGGAGTTACAGGCAGTTTTGTCTGTGTTTTCTTCCTAGGGGGCGCTAGAGCCCAATTTTGAGTTTTGGTGTTTGGTTTTTTGATTAGATCGCAATTTTTGCCAGTCCTGATGTGTGTGTCCAATTTGGTGAGTTTTGAAGCATGTTAAGGGGGTCAAATTACAGCTCAAAGAGGCGGCGGTATAATAATAAAACGCTAGAAATACAATAGGGTCCTCTGTCCCAAAGGGACTCGGTCCCTAAAAATGAGCGATCATAAATCTTCACTATGACGTCACGTTCGTCACTTGATTGACATTCACGGCACCCGAGAGTATTCTGAGATGACGCTGGCTGCTGCCAGCTCATTATTAAGAAAAAATAAGGAAGGCGAGAAACACTTTTTATTTTAACAGACTCTGGCGCCGTACCTGTCGTCAAAACTCCAAAGACCGACTGCACAGTTGCACAATAAAAGTTCTGCTTCATCCTGTCTGCGCTAACAAAATAAGAGTCTCAGAAAGCTGACGTGCACAAGCTAGCAAGCTACGGAGTTTGCCGCCAATGTATTTCTTGTAAAGTGTATACAAAAGAGTACGGAAGCTGGACAAATACGATGCCACAAACCAACCACTTTCATGTGGTATTGGACAGAAAGGAGGACTTTTTTTCTCCTCCATTTGAAAATGCGGATGTCATCAGCACCACTGTCTGATTCCAATCAATGCAAGTCATCAGAATGAGGTAATACACCAACTTATATTCTTGTCTTCATGAAAGAAAGGAATCTATATGTGTTAAACATGCTTGTATTATCATTAAACACCTTTAGCTTTTTAACAATATTAACTATATGTGTTAAACATGCTTGTATTATCTTTAAACACCTTTAACTTGTTAACAATTTTAACTATGTGTGTTAAACATGCTTGTATTAAACACCTTTAACTTGTTAACAATATTAACTATATGTGTTAAACATGATTGTATTATCTTTAAACACCTTTAACTTGTTAACAATATTAACTATGTGTGTTAAACATGATTGTTTTATCTTTAAACACTTTTAACTTGTTAACAATATTAACTATATGTGTTAAACATGCTTGTATTATCTTTAATCAATCAATCAATCAATCAATGTTTATTTATATAGCCCTAAATCACAAGTGTCTCAAAGGGCTGCACAAGCCACAACGACATCCTCGGTATAGCCCACAACACCTTTAACTTGTTAACAATATTAACTATGTGTGTTAAACATGCTTGCATTATCTTTAAACACCTTTAACTTGTAAACAATATTAACTATATGTGTTAAACATGATTGTATTATCTTGAAACACCTTTAACTTATTAACAATATTAACTATATGTGTTAAACATGCTTGTATTATCTTTAAACACATTTAACGTGTTGACAATATTAACTATATGTGTTAAACATGCTTGTATTATCTTTAAACACCTTTAACTTGTTAACAATATTAACTATATGTGTTAAAATGCTTGTATTATCTTTAAACACCTTTAACTTGTTAACAATATTAACTACTGTATGTGTATTAAACATTCTTGTATTATCATTAAACACCTTTAATTTATTAACAATATTAACTGTATGTGTTAAATATGCTTGCATTATCATTAAATACCTTTAACATGTTAACAACATATATTTCATAAAGTAAATATAAAATATATATATGAATGAGGTAGATCCCCACGACTTGATCAATTGAAAAGTAGCTCGTCTGCAGACAAAGTGTGGGCATCCCTGCATTAAACAATGTAGCAAGGTTTTTCAAAATAAAATCAACTCAAGTTATGGAAAAAAATGCCAACGTGGCACTGCCATATTAATTATTGAAGTCACAAAGTGCATTATTTTTTTTAACATGCCTCAAAACAGCAGCTTGGGAATTTGGGACATGCTCTCCCTGAGCGAGCAAGAGGAGGTTGAGGTGGACGGGGTTGAGGTGTGTGTGTGGGGGAGGAGGTAGCGGGCAGTGTTAAAGTTGTTTATACGGCCACCCTCAGTGTGACCTGTATGGCTGTTGACCAAGTATGATTGCATTCGCATGTGTGTGTGTGTGAAAAGCCGTAGATATTATGTGACTGGGCCGGCACGCAAAGGCAGTGCCTTTAAGGTTTATTGGCACTCTGTACTTCTCCCTATGTCCGTGTACACAGCGGCATTTTAAAAAGTCATAAATACCGTATTTTCCGCACTATAAGGCACACCTAAAAACCTCCAATTTTCTCAAAAGCTGACAGTGTGCCTTATAATCCGGTGTGCCTTATATATGGACCAATATTGAGCCACAACAAACCTAAACTTAATTTCCATAAAGTTTAGGTCTCGCAACTACGGTAAGCAGCCGCAAACTTCTTTTTCCCCCGTAGAAGAAGAAGCGCTTCTTCTTCTACGATAAGCAGCCGCCAACTTCATTTTCCCCCGTAGAAGAAGAAGTTATTCTTCTATGGTAAGCTGCCACCGACTTCATTTTCCCCCGTAGAAGAAGAAGTGCTTCTTTTTCTACGATTAACAGCCGCCAACTTCATTTTCCCCTGTAGAAGAAGAAGTTCTTCTTCTATGGTAAGCAGCCGCCGACTTCATTTTCCCCCATAGAAGAAGAAGCGCTTCCAACCCAAAAATGGCTCCTATTAAGAGACACGCTTACGACGCAGAGTTTAAACTTAAGACGATCAGTCATGCAGTAGAACACAGGAATAGAGCATAAACCAGGGGTGCTCACACTTTTTCTGCAGGCGAGCTACTTTTCAATTGATCAAGTCGTGGGGATCTACCTCATTCATATATATAATTTATATTTACTTATTTATGAAATATATGTTTTTGTTAACAAGTTAAAGGTGTTTAATGATAATGCAAGCATGTTTAACACATATAGTTAATATTGTTAAAAAATTAAAGGTGTTTAATGATAATACAAGAATGTTTAATACATATAGTTAATATTGTTAACAAGTTAAAGGTGTTTAAAGATAATACAAGCATGTTTAACACATATAGATTCCTTTCTTTCATGAAGACAAGAATATAAGTTGGTGTATTACCTCATTCTGATGACTTGCATTGATTGGAATCAGACAGTGGTGCTGATAAGGTCCGCATTTTCGAATGGAGGAGAAAAAAAGTCCTCCTTTCTGTCCAATACCACATGAAAGTGGTTGGTTTTTGGCATCTTATTTGTCCAGCTTCCGTACTCCTTTGTATGCACTTTACAAGAAATACATTGTCGGCAAACTCCGTAGCTTGCTAGCTTGTGCACGCCAGCTTTCTGAGACTCCTATTTTGTTAGCGCAACTGTGCAACTGTGCAGTCGGTCTTTGGAGTTTTGACGACAGGTACGGCGCCAGAGTCTGTTGAAATAAAGTGTTTCTCGCCTTCCAGTCGGTAATTTTAATGAGCTGGCAGCAGCCAGCGTCATCTCAGAAGACCCTCGGGTGCCGTGAATGCCAATCAAGTGACGAAAATGACGTCATTGTGAAGATTTATGATCGCTGATTTTTAGGACTATTTTTTTAATGCCTGGCTGGTGATCGACTGACACACCCTCCGAGATCGACCGGTAGCTCGCGATCGACGTAATGAGCACCCCTGCCCTAGAGTAAACTGGGTGTAACACACGGCACACTGATAAAGCTTAACCTATTGTGACTATAACAATCTACAAGGTTAATGTAGGTTGCTTCTCTTTCTCCCCTTCCATTTTTCTGCATTCTTTCGTATCTCAAGTTATCATTACGTATATGTATTGTTGCATTTAAACAACTGTATTGTTGATAATAAAGGTAAATTATTGGTATTGTTCATTATCAATAGCGCTATTTCTATTGGTATTTGTATTGATCCATTTGTAGTGTAATAATGCTCATTGTCATTTCTGTATTATTTTTTATTTTTCGCTAACTGCTTATTTGCTATTACTTTTACCATCATATTTGTACATGTCCTATTTGTTGATGTTGCTCTATTGTTGTTGTTGTTGTTATTTGCTGTTGTTGTTGTTGTCTCTCTGTCTAATCCCCCTCTTGTCCCCACAATTTCCCCCTCTGTCTTCTTTTTTTTCCCCTCTTTCTATCCCCTCCTGCTCCGGCCCGGCTGCACTAAATGATAATATAAATACATTTAATAAAGTCAAATACAAATAAGGCAACAAGAGAAGTATCCTACACTTCTCTTTTGTAAAGTAAATCTGAACAGCCGAAATGGGCATCTACATCAACCATATGATTTGCCTGAGAAGCTGGACAGGACACCAAAAAAAAAAAAAAAAAAAAAAAAAAAAAAAAAAAAAAAAATTTTTTTTTTTTTTAAATAATGTAATGCGATCTACCAATACTACCTTTGCGATCGACTGGTAGATCGCGATCGACGTATTGAGCACCCCTGGCATAAACAAATCAATGGTGTTTCATTCGGACACTGAAGAAGAAGAATTTGAGGGATTCGTGGATGAGGAATAACTTCATAAAGTGAGCTTTACATGTTTATTTTGTGTGTTGTGTTGTGTGACATTAACGTTTCAGCAACGTTGAGTTATTGATATATTGTTATTGCTCTGCACTATTTCGAGTGTTACTACATTGTGATTGCACTAACGTTTGATTTACCGTAACATTATCACTGTTTTTTACGTCTTTATTGAATCAGGGAAAAGTTCCCCTCCACTGTGTCGTTTTCGACATTCTCGTGTCTAAACTGGCTGTCAAAGTATATCAAGTTGTTTGAGTACCGTATTTTCCGCACTATAAGGCGCACCGGATTATTAGCCGCACCTTCAATGAATTGCATATTTCATAACTTTGTCCACCAATAAGCCGCCCCGGATTATAAGCCACGCCTACGCTGCGCTAAAGGGAATGTCAAAAAAACAGTCAGATAGTTCAGTCAAACTTTAATAATATATTGAAAACCAGCGTTCTAACAACTATGTCCCAAAATGTACGCAAATGTGCAATCACAAACATAGTAAAATTCAAAATGGTGTAGAGCAATAGCAACATAATGTTGCTCGAACGTTAATGTCACAACACACAAAATAAACATAGCGCTCACCTTCTGAAGTTATTCTTCATTCGTAAATCCTTCGAATTCTTCGTCTTCGGTGTCCGAATTGAAAAGTTGCGCAAGCGTGGGATCCAAAATGGCCGGTTCCGTCTCGTCGAAGTCATCGGAGTCAGTGTCGCTGTTGTTGTCCAGTAGTTCTGTGAATCCTGCCTTCCGGAAAGCTCGGACCACAGTTGTGACCGAAATATCTGCCCAGGCATTTACGATCCACTGGCAAATGTTGGCGTATGTCGTCCGGCGCTGTCTGCCTGTTTTAGTGAAGGTGTGTTCGCCTTCGGGCATCCATTGTTCCCACGCCGTTCGCAGTCGTGATTTGAATGCCCTGTTGACACCAATATCCAGCGGTTGGAGTTCTTTGGTTAATCCACCCGGAATGACGGCGAGTGTTGTATTTGTGTGCTTCACTTGTTTTTTGACACCATCTGTGATGTGGGCGCACATAGAGTCGTATATCAACATGGACGGAGCTGTGTGAAAAAAGCCACCCGGCCTCTTCGCGTAAACTTCCCTTAACCACTCGCTCATCTTTTCTTCATCCATCCATCCCTTCGAGTTAGCTTTTATGATGACGCCGGCTGGAAAGGTCTCTTTTGGCAAGGTCTTCCTTTTGAATATCACCATGGGAGGAAGTTTCTGGCCATTAGCATGGCAAGCTAGAACCACAGTGAAGGACGACTTCTCATTCCCTGTGGTGCGAATATTCACCGTACGTGCATTTTGTAGTCTGGTCTTTACAGATGTAAACACACAAAGGAAATGAAACGAAATATCCGCGCGTTTCTTTTTCTTCCGGGGGCGGGTGGTAGCTTACAGTAGAAGAAGAAGCGCTTCCTGTTCTATGGGGGCGGGTGCTTACCTTGGCGGTTGCTTGCGTAGAAGAAGAAGCGCTTCCTGTTCTACCGGGAAAAAAGATGGCGGCTGTTTACCGAAGTTGCGAGATCGAAACTTTATGAAAATGAATCGTAATATTAATCCATATATAAAGCGCACCGGGTTATAAGGCGCACTGTCAGCTTTTGAGAACATTTGTGGTTTTTAGGTGCGCCTTATAGTGCGGAAAATACGATACGTCCTCATCCTTATACTATCCAGGTGAGAGGCATGATTTGTGATTTACAACAAAGTTTTACGAGCAAAGGAAGAAGCAAGGAGCTAATCACTCGATGATGTAAGCATAGGCACACATGCTAGTGATCACGGTGCCGCTATAAATAGTTTGTCTGCGTCAGCACTTATAATAATAATATCATTGATACTTGGTTAATATTCAAGTCACAAAACGTAAATGGAGTATTGTTGGGCGGTTTTTGGATGTTTTTTTGTTGGGTTTTATGGGCGAAATAGATTAGCTCCCATTGGCTCCGCTGTGAACTGACTTTTATTTACGTTTATTTACATGTTAAAATGCATTTAAAAAATTAGAAATACATCCATCGTCATGTCTTTCATAATGGTTGTGAACGATAGGCAAAATTCCCCAAAAAAGTGCAGTTGCCCCTTTAGAGTTGTATTAACACAATGTGCGCTCAAAATACAATTTACCACTGAAATTATATTTCATATCTCTGAACATTGTTTGGATATTTAGTGGCCGCAGATTATTTCGAGCTTTGAAATGTTTTTTTTTTGCACAGTTTATAAATTTCACCAGATCTGTAAATTTTATTTTGTGATGGTACATTCGCAGATTTTGTGTTTTTTTTGTTTATAATTCTCAATGACATCTCCAAAAACATACACCTGGGGATAAGTTGATTGGCAACACTAAATGGTGTGAATGTGACTGTGAATGTTGTTTATCTCTGTTGGCCCTGCCAGGAGGTGGCCACTTGTCCAGGGTGTACCCCGCCTTCTGCCTGAGTGCACCTGGGATAGGCTCCAGGACCCACCACAACGCCAACAGGGACAGGCGGTAGAAAATGGGTGGACGGATATCATTGAAGTATTTTAATTACTAGCCTGTTCAACTTGATTGTCACAAAATGCCATTGTTTTTTTAATGTTTTAACAAAAATGTGCATGTCTTATTTTTTTGGCATTTTTGATCATCGTTTTTAAAGGACAGATGTGGTACTAGTATCGGTTAAAATGTACACAACCATCCCTAGTGAGTAGTAGTGGATTTCCACTCTCCAGACAAAGCAACAAGCCACCTTTAAAGGGGAACATTATCACAATTCAGAAGGGTTAAAACCATTAAAAATCAGTTCCCAGTGGCTTATTTTATTTTTCGAAGTTTTTTTCAAAATTTTACCCATCACGCAATATCCCTAAAAAAAGCTTCAAAGTGCCTGATTTTAACCATCCTTATATACACCCGTCTATTTTCCTGTGCCGTCACACAGTGATGCCAATACAAACAAACATGGCGTAGAGAACAGCAAGGTATAGCGACATTAGCTCGGATTCAGACTCGGATTTCAGCGGCTTAAGCGATTCAACAGATTACGCATGTATTGGAACGGATGGTTGTAGTGTGGAGGCAGGTAGCGAAAACGAAATTGAAGAAGAAACTGAAGCTATTGAGCCATATCGGTTTGAACCGTATGCAAGCGAAACCGACGAAAACGACACGACAGCCAGCGACACGGGAGAAAGCGAGGACGAATTCGGCGATCGCCTTCTAACCAACGATTGGTATGTGTTTGTTTGGCATTAAAGGAAACTAACAACTATGAACTAGGTTTACAGCATATGAAATACATTTGGCAACAACATGCAGACAGCCCATTTTAGGCACGCTAAGAACATATATTTTTCCACGATTTCAGCACTCAGGTTAACCATACCTAAATAGACACAAAATACTGCATTACACAAGACTACCCGAATGTACTCGAATGATTGAAAAAAAAGAAGTTTTTAAGCTAAATTATTGGTAAACACAGTTTATGTATAATTTACGTAAAACCGCGATTAATGAAAAAAGTTTTCATCAATTAATATATTCTGTAGACATACCCTCATCCGCTCTCTTTTCCTGAAAGCTGATCTGTCCAGTTTTGGAGTTGATGTCAGCATCTGCTTTGAGTGTCGCAGGATATCCACACATTCTTGCCATCTCTGTCGTAGCATAGCTTTCGTCGGTAAAGTGTGCGGAACAAACGACTGACCATTTCGTCGGCTTTCCCCACAGCCTCGTATTTTGAACACATTTCGTCCAATTTCTTGCCACTTTCGCATCTTTGGGCCACTGGTGCAACTTGAATCCGTCCCTGTTCGTGTTGTTACACCCTCCGACAACACACCGACGAAAGTGAGAAAATGGCGGATTGCGTCCCGATGTGCTCCGAGAGCGAATAATAGAAAGGCGTTTAATTCGCCAAAATACACCCATTTAGAGTTCGGAAATTGGTTAAAAAAAAATATGGTCTTTTTTCTGCAACATCAAGGTATATATTGACGCTTACATAGGTCTGGTGATAATGTTCCCCTTTTATATTTATTGCCATTATCTACTTGGATCAGACATTTTATTTATTTTTTTGGGTTGGCTCTGGGTCTTTCCGCATCTATTTGTGCACGCTTTTTATGCAAGGAGTTTGTTTGGCGAGTAAGACTTTACGCAAGCGCTGACAGAAAATGTATCACATCTGCATGGCCAGACAGTTAATTGACCTCCCGGGCAACAAGCTTCATTAAAACGCTCACTAATTTCCCTGAAATGAACTGAAGATCCGGCTAGGCTGATGTGAGCCGATAGCTTGACACCATAGTGCAACGGAGGGTCAGGAACTGTAAGCCGCACTACACCGTCACACTTAATATCACTATGCTAATCTTCTGAGACTGCGGCTAATGTGAAAGATGTGTAAGTCGCTTAATTTTTAATGTCAGTTTTAACACTATTCTTAAGTTATCATCATCATCAAACTCTGGCACTTTACTCCATTAGGCTTTTTGCAAGAACACACGGGTTCATCTGCGATTTATTGATATTAATGACGCCATAATGACATACCCTTTTTTCCCCCTTTCTCGTCTAACAATGTTTTATACATCATGTGAAATAAATATTATATAATGTACACTGTTACAAATATTGTACTGTTGTGTAAAGGGTTGTCCCGATACAAATAATTACCGTACCGGTACCAAAATGTCATGTCTGTGTAATCATGTTTTGTTTTAGTCATGTTTTGTTTTGTTTAATTATTGGACTCTTTAGTTTCTGGCTTTTCACTCCCCTGTCTTGTTTCCATGGTTACCCATTAGTTTCACCTGTTCCCACGTTTGGACTCATTGTGCACTCTTGTTTGTCACCATAGCAACCCATTAGTTTTCACCTGCTCTCACAACTCACGCACCTGTCTTTAATCATGTCACTATTATTTAAGCTTCCAGTTGCCAGGCTGTCTGTCTGGCGACATCATACCCGTCACAACCTGTTTACCTCTGCGCACTTCATGCCACGTCCAAGTAAGTTTTTGTTTATTATTGCCACAGTTAGTGTTTTTGTTTCATTGTTCATAGTTTCTGCCTTTGTGCAAGTTTTGTGTTTATAGCCAAGTTTTGTACCTCCACTGTGAGCGCCTTTTGTTTGTTTCTTTTTTTTGAGTGTTAAAATTAAATATGTCTTCACCTTCACGCCATGTCTGGTCCAAATCATTTGCACCATGGGAGAACAAACCACGCCATAGTCCAAGTCCTGACACAAAATGTATTTCGATACTTTTCAAAATAAAGGGGACCCCCAAAAAATCCCTTTATCGGCTTGATTTTAACAACAAATCTTACGGTACATTAAACATATGTTTATTATTGCAATCAAAGAACAATTTTGTCCTTAAATAAAATAGTGAATATACTTGACAACTTGTCTTTTTGTAGTAAGTAAACAAACAAAAAGGCTCTTAATTTGTCTGCTGACGTATGCAGTAACATATTTTGTCATTTATCATTCTATTATTTTGTCAAAATTACAAAGGACAAGCTGTAAAAATGGACTATTAATCTACTTGTTCATTTACTGTTAATAACTGCTTATTTTCTGTTTCAACATGTTCTATCTACACTTCTGTTAAAATGTAATAATCACGTATTCTTCAGTTGTTTGATACTTTACATTAGTTTTGGATGATACCACAAATGTAGGTATCGATTTGATACCAAGTAGTTACAGGATCATACATTGGTTATATTCAAAGTCCTGGGACATATTTCCTGAGTTTATAAACATAATAAGATTTTTTTTTTTAAAGATTTTGTGATTATAAAAAATATCAATGTAATCGACAAGATACGCTCATGTACTTGATAACATTACAGTGGATGTTAGGTGTAGATCCACCCATGGCGGTGAGCTATTGCATCCTCCTACGGTGCGTGTTTAGCTTTTCCTTGTCCTGCTTGGATAATGATACTTGTAAGAAATGTACTTTATTTGTCACCATGGAGGCGAGGATTAGTGATTTAGAAGTAGCTAAAACACTGCCGACTGCGGATAGATTAGCCATGTCTTAAAACACCTCTTCCTGAGAATGTTTCAGTGTTATAGCTTTACCTTTATCTTTAAATTTAGGCCAAAATGTGTCCGTTCTCCCTGTTATGTCTACACATTGTGTCTGCTTGTAAGTACTCTGTGATTGTGCGCTGCCGAACACGCTCCTTAGCTCGTAAAACCAGCAATGTAATGCCGTGACGAGGCGCCGTCATGCCTGTTGGACAAAAAAAAAAAAGAAAAAAATGGGGAACCGGTACTTTTCAAACAGAGTACAGTACCGTTTTTGATTCATTAGAACCGCAATACTATACTGGTACCAGTATACCGTACAACCTTAGTTGTGTAATATTATAACAGTGCACAAGCTGCACTAAAACGGCAGAATATCAATTGATTTTTAAAGTGACTAACATAAAACTCAAAGTGCAATGTATGTTTCAATAAGGAACAGACATGCTGAAATACTGTTTTGAAAGAAAATAACCATAATCAGAATATTTACATTCAAAACATCAAACAAGGACAATTTACTCAAATAGCCTGCTCATCAAGGCTATTACCCCTTTTAGTATAAGCATTTCATCTCAATTGGTCGACCCTCGATCAATCCCTCGCAATCTGTTTTCCCCGTCGAATCCCCTTTTGAAGACTGAGAAGTGAACGCTTTGTTACAGTTGCAGTTTCAAGCGTTTTGTCGAGCCTGACGAGAACACCGTAGCTTGTCCTCTGTCGCCGAAGCATCCAAAGCTCTGGTTTAATCTCGCCGCGTGTTGTGTCTGTGTGTTTGCATGATGAAAACCACCAGAGATAAGAAAGTGTTTGCTACAAGGGCTGCCTGTCAAAATCAATTCAAAACCCAAAGAAACGTTCAGAAATGTCCTTGCTGAATTAAAACGTTGCATCATGCCATGCACGCGTTCATGAATCTTAAGACAAACTTCAGGGTAAAAAATGGTTTGTTGTGCTGCATTTCATAATTTGAGTTATTTTTTTGACCTTTGAACTGCTTGCTATAAATCCCGTGGGCTCGATATACACTGCATGTCGATGTGACCAATCACAATTTTGTATTTTTACATTTGAGTGTCAAACTCTGGGATTCAAACTCTTTTTTATTGAGGTCCACATTGCTAAGAGGGCCGATTGTAACAGGGACTATACGACGTACAGTAGGGAAGGAATTAATATGGCCTCAGTCCTGGGTGTCTTTCTCATGTAAGGAAGAGTGGGGGTTAATCATTTTGCAATGCAGTCGGCTGAAAATGATGGAAAGTGCCACTCTGCATCTGAGGCTGTGGTCAAAGTTGGAATTGCCGCAAAACGCGTTAAGATTTTCAAACATACTACTGACGTCTGGTGGCTAAAGTGGATTGTGCACCCCCCGTACCACCAAATTTGTCACGTTTTATGTGTCAGATAAACCATGACGAATGGGGCCATGTAGGGCTGGGCGATATGGCCTTTTATTAATATCTCAATATTTTTTAGGCCATGTCATGATACACAATATATGTCTCGATATTTTTCCTTAGCTTTGAATGAACACTTAATGCATATAATCACACCAGTATGATGATTATATGTGTCTACATTAAAACATTCTTGTCACATACTGCATTAATATATACTAATTTTAAACTTTCATTGCAGAGAGGGAATTCCCAACTAGGGATGATGCTCGAAACCGGTTTTCCCGGTTGTTCGATAAGAAAAGAACCGAGTCCTCGGACTCAAATCCCTTTTTGAGAACCGGTACCCGTTATCGAGACCACTATAGTAAAGAAAAAGAGTTGGTTCTTTATTCGAATCCCTCAGAATGAATCCCTTCCCACAGGAATTGCCCTATGAGACGCAATGTTATGCCCATTTGATTGTAGACTCTTACTGACACCTTTGGGCGATATGAAAATACTACGCGTCTTTAGTTTGGGCACTTCCGGGTTGAGACAATTGAGAAGTAGACAAGTTGTGTTAGCTCCTACAAGCCTTGGAAAAGATAAGTCTGTAAGTAAACTGTTTAACTTGTTTATATAACTCAATATTAAGGTGGAAATTGTTTCAATTTGATACTAAGATGTCTATTGAAAAACAATTTTTGTGCACTGTTTCAATGGATGATTTGAGGACTTAAAATGGCTGCCAGTCGTATATTTCCACCATCGAAATAGTTTCAACACTCAGAAGTATTTGTTTGATGATAGTACTGTATATTTGTGTAAAGCTAATATTTACATATTGTGTATACATTTCAGTATGTTAATTGAATCACATAGCTTATACATTTGTCATTGTGTGTATTTCAGTTTAAAAAAATAAATAAAATTAACAGTCCAGTGCAAGACAAAAGTAAAGATAGGAAAAGACAAAGAAAGATCAACAACAATAAAGAGCCTAAATGGATTAATCTGCTTTGGAACTTTATCAGACGTCTTGGATTGTTTGTTAGCTGTCTGCCAAGCTGTATAACCTCAACACGTATAGTGAGGGCAGAACAGGCAATAAGCAATCATTGCCAGCCTTCGCTCTCATGTAAGGGGGGAATAATTGTTGATTGATGACTGTGGTGTTCTTAGTGTCATAGTGTGTGTAGTTAGTATGTTCCAATAGCAGCAGAAGTGCACTTTTTGGAGAGCTGTATTATTTTCAGTTTTGTGCCCAAGGGATTGATTTTATTTAACACTATATTATTATTTATACACCTATAGTGATCACAGAAACAGGTTGTTTTTGTGTTACTGTATATATTTGTTTTTCTGAAAAATCCCACTAAATATACTTGTCAATATTTTTTTTTTTTTAGGGGGGTAACAGTCAATATTTATTTATTTATTTTATTTTGTTTTTTTCTTATAAAATAAAAGTGAGCTTTTGTTAAACCAAATATTGTGTTTTTTTCCATATACAACAACCTATCTGGAATCGATAAGAGAATCGATAAGGAATCGGTTCGATAAGAGGATTTGATGATGGGGTCGAACAATTTACCAAATCTGTATTTATTAAACAGTTATTAAGCAGTGGCACAAACATTCATGTCATTTCCAAAACAGAAAGTGCAAGGTTGTCAGAGACATTTTAAAACAAGCTATTTGTGCACTTTTGTGCATGACGTCACGAAGATGAGATATCAAAACAACACTAAATAAAAGTGCACTTTTTGTACAGAATGCCACTACAATAGTTTAAAACAAATAAAGTGCACTTTTGCGCATGATGTCACACAATATATTTCAATAACTGTCAAATAAAAATGAGCTGCATAATAGGAAATCAAATAGTGTATGTCCTTCGCTATGTGGTACATTACAACGGACGTTATCTCCTTCTGTTTTTGACTATTATTTTCATACGGTGTAGATGTGGAAATGGTTGCTTCGGCATTTTGTTGGTGTGGCACCGCACGAAGATGTTGACATCCGGAGTTTAAAGCACTCCTCATTCTCTAGCCGGTGACTTTTCAAATGATGCTACATTAGTAGAGCTGCTACTTTTTGTAGCAACGCATTTGCTGCATACTTGACATATTACGGTTGTCTGTTCGACATATTTCCGCTTGAAGCCAAACCAACGCCAGAAGATAGACCCTATGCTGTTTTTCTTGGGAATTAATTATTCCTTCATTTGTTACCAGATTCGCACCTTCTCTCTCTCATATTACCACTCGTACCTCTCAGCTAGCATCACAGCTAACATTACCTACGCTGCTACCTCCCTGCTAAGCGAGGGCATATGAGGTTGCACGCGTGACAGTATGTGATGTATGTAAGAAGGTGCGCTTGTTTTACAAACCCCGTTTCCATATTAGTTGGTAAATTGGGTTAGATGTAAATATAAACGGAATACAATGATATGCAAATCTTTTTCAACCCATATTCAATTGAATGCACTACAAAAACAATATATTTGATGTTCAAACTCATAAACTTTATTTATTTTTTTTGCAAATAATAATAAACTTAGAATTTCATGGCCAAAGTAGTTGGGAAAGGGCATGTTCACCACTGTGTTACATGGCCTTTCCTTTTAACAACACTCAGTAAACGTTTGAGAACTGAGGAGACACATTTTTTAAGCTTCTCAGGTGGAATTATTTCCCATTCTTGCTTGATGTACAGCTTAAGTTGTTCAACAGTCCGGGGTCTCCGTTGTGGTATTTTAGGCTTCATAATGCGCCACACATTTTCAATGGGAGACAGGTCTGGACTACAGGCAGGCCAGTCTAGTACCCACACTCTTTTACTATGAAGCCACCTGTACTGCAAACACCCGGTACACCCGCCAGTCACTCTTGGATATCGGTAACTCGCACCAGATATCTGTTTCGAGCGACTTTCACCACGAGCACAACATCCCAGATGACATAGCGAGAGCACAGGGCTCTCCGTGGTTTGTTGTCGGGTCTGGGAGACGGCGCAGACGGAGGAGGGAGAGGAAGCAGAAACGTGGCCGCAGGTCCGGCGTCTTGCTCAGGCTTAGGAAACAACCCCACAAGCCACCTCTACCGAGCCTGTTCCTCTCTAATGCCAGATCCCTTGTACAGAAGATGGACGACCTGGAGTTACAACTTGCTGGAAACCGCTATGTTCGGGACTGTTGTGCTATGATTATCACCGAAACTTGGCTTCACCCGGAAATACCCGATGCTAGCATGCAGCTAGCCGGACGCACTCTGCTCCGCCGGGACAGAACTAAGGACTCCGGTAAGAGCAGAGGAGGGGGGCTCTGTATCTACGTGCATGAGAACTGGTGCAACAACGGGACAATCACTGAACAGCACTGTTGCCCGGACGTGGAGTACATGTCTGTTAGATGTCGGCCTTTTTTTCTCCCGAGAGAGCTGTCTGTTGTTATCATCACGGCTGTGTATATTCCACTGGACGCCAAAGTAAACACAGCGCTCTCTCTTCTGCTGAACACCGTCAACGAACAGCAGCGGGCCCACCCCGACGGTGTTCATATCATAGCAGGGGATTTTAATAAGGCCAATCTGAAGATTGTACTCCCTAAGTTCTACCAGCACGTGAAGTGTTCTACAAGGGGCAAGAACACCCTGGACCACGTGTATACCAACATAAAGCACGCGTACAGAGCTACACCCCTCCCCCAGCTTGGACAGTCAGACCATCTTTCCCTCCTGCTCTCTCCTACCTACACCCCCATCAGACGCCAGGCCAGGCCTATCACAAAGACTGTTATGACCTGGCCTGACGATGCACTCCCCATACTTCAGGACTGCTTCCAACACACAGACTGGGACCTCTTCCAACAACAGGAGCTGGAGACAGCCACAGGAACGGTGCTGGACTACATAAAGTTCTGCATCGGGAATGTGACTGTGGAAAAAACCATCCGGGTTTACCCCAACAAGAAACCCTGGATGACCAGCCAGGTCCGCACACTCCTCAGGGCCCGCGACGCAGCCTTCAGGTCAGGGTACAGGGCACTGTACAGTGTTGCTAGAGCCGACCCGAAGAGAGGGATTAAAAAAGCAAAGGCGGACCACAGGAGGTGCATAGAGTCCCATCTGTCCAGCAAAAACTCACGGGAGGTGTGGCGGGGCATTCATGACATCACGAACTTCAGAGGCTGCAATATGACAACTGCGGATCAGAGTGCGACACTGGCAGAGGAGCTTAACTGTTTCTTTGCCCGTTTCGAAACCCCCCAGCGACACTCATCTGCTCCAGCCCTGCCCCCGCCCCCACCGGGCTCCGGCGCCACTCCACTCACTGTACAGGAGCACAGTGTCAGACGAGTGCTCCTGGCTGTGAACCCCAGGAAGGCTACCGGACCAGACGGAGTACCTGGAAAGGTGCTCAGGACGTGCGCCCACCAGCTCGCTCCCCCCCTCACCAGGATCTTCAACCTCTCCCTGGCTCAGGCAGTCATCCCATCCTTCCTGAAGTCATCTACAATAATCCCGGTGCCGAAGAAGTCTCCCATCACCAGCCTGAATGATTACCGACCAGTGGCCCTCACTCCGGTAATCATGAAGTGCTTCGAGCGACTTGTTCTCCAGCACATCAAGGACCATATCCCTCCAGACTTCGACCCCCACCAGTTCGCATACCGGGCGAACAGGTCCACAGAGGACGCCATCGCTTTTGCTCTCCACTCTGCTCTGAACCACCTGGAGCAGCAGCAGAGCTACGGCCGGATGCTCTCTGTGGACTATAGCTCTGCCTTCAATACAATCATCTCGGACAGACTCTGCAATAAACTGGACACTCTTGGCCTCCCCCCTCTCACAAACGTCTGGATAAGGGACTTCCTAACGGACCGACCCCAGAATGTGAGACTTGGCCCGCACCTCTCATCCTCCCGCACGCTGAGCATCGGCTCCCCACAGGGCTGTGTGCTGAGCCCCCTCCTCTACTGCCTTTACACCCATGACTGCAGTCCGGCCCACAGTGACAACCTTACCGTCAAGTTTGCCGACGATACCACAGTGGTCGGGCTCATCTCCAGGGGTGACGAGGCTGCCTACAGAGAGGAGGTCCTGAAGCTGACGGCCTGGTCTTCGGAGAACAACGTCGCTCTCAACACCAGCAAGACCAGAGAGATCATCGTCAACTTCAGGAGGAGCAGCACCGACCCTGCCCCCCTCTACATCAACGGCGAGCGTGTAGAGAGGGTCCACACCTTCAGGTACCTTGGAGTCCACATCTCTAATGACTTCTCCTGGACAGTCAACACCACATCAATCATCAAGAAGGCTCAGCAGCGGCTACACTTCCTTAGAGTCCTCGGGAAGTACAACCTGAAGCCTGACCTGCTGCTGACCTTCTACCGCTCGTCCATCGAGAGCCTGCTGACCTACTGCATTACGGTATGGTACGGCAGCTGCACTGCAGCAGACAGGGAGAGGCTGCAAAGAGTGGTCAAGACGGCTCAGAAGATCATCGGCCGCCCTCTCCCCTCTCTGACGGACATCTACACCTCCCGCTGCCTCAACAGAGCCAGTGCCATCATCAAAGACAGCACCCACCCTGGCTCTGACCTGTTCCACCTGCTGCCCTCTGGGAAGCGCTACAGGCGCATTAAAACCAAAACAAACAGGCTAAAGAACAGCTTCTTCCCCAGGGCCATAACCATCCTGAACGGACAGCCCCATTGTCCCTCATAACTGCCTTCTCTTCGGTGCAATAACCCATTCCACCAACCACCCTGTTTTTGTTTTGTTTTTTCATGTATATATTCATTTCACACCATATTCATTGCACTTCTACATTTTTTAAATTTGTATATGTTTGCACATTGTTTTTCTAGCATGCACACATCGCACTGTATGGAATGGCCTCAATCTCGTTACCTTGCGTAATGACAATAAAGCTGATTCTGATCCTGATTCTGATTCTGATGTATCACGTGGCTTGGCATTGTCTTGCTGAAATAAGCAGGGGCGTCCATGGTAACGTTGCTTGGATGGCAACATATGTTGCTCCAAAACCTGTATGTACCTTTCAGCATTAGTGGTGCCTTCACATATGTGTAAGTTACCCATGTCTTGGGCACTAATACACCCCCATACCATCACACATGCTGGCTTTTCAACGTTGCGCCTATAACAATCCGGATGGTTATTTTCCTCTTTGGTCCGGAGTCCGATGTCCACAGTTTCCAAAAACAATTTGAAATGTGGACTCGTCAGACCACAGAACACTTTTCCACTTTGTATCAGTCCATCTTAGATACGCTCAGGCCCAGCGAAGCCGACGGCGTTTCTGGGTGTTGTTGATAAACGGTTTTCGCCTTGCATAGGAGAGTTTTAACTTGCACTTACAGATGTAGCGACCAACTGTAGTTACTGACAGTGAGTTTCTGAATTGTTCCTGAGCCCATGTGGTGATATCCTTTACACACTGATGTCGCTTGTTGATGCAGTACAGCCTGAGGGATCGAAGGTCATGGGCTTAGCTGCTTACGTGCAGTGATTTCTCCAGATTCTCTGAACCCTTTGATGATATTACGGATCGTAGATGGTGAAATCCCTAAATTCCTTGCAATAGCTGGTTGAGAAAGGTTTTTCTTAAACTGTTCAACAATTTGCTCACGCATTTGTTGACAAAGTGCTGACCCTCGCCCCATCCTTGTTTGTGAATGACTGAGCATTTCATGGAATCTACTTTTATACCCAATCATGGCACCCACCTGTTCCCAATTTGCCTGTTCACCTGTGTGATGTTCCAAATAAGTGTTTGATGTGCATTCCACAACTTTACCAGTATGTATTGCCACCTTTCCCAACTTCTTTGTCACGTGTTGCTGGCATCAAATTCTAAAGTTAATGATTATTTGCAAAAAAAAAATGTTTATCAGTTTGAACATCAAATATGTTGTCTTTGTAGCATATTCAACTGAATATGGGTTGAAAATGATTTATATTTATATTTAGATCTAACACAGTTTCCCAACTCATATGGAAAGGGGTTTGTATGTCTCAGTGAGAAGGAGAGACAACAAAGAGTGTGAAACGCCTGAAGTGTAATGCCCGCAGCTAAAAGCAACTGCGTGAGAACGATATATTAATGTTCTATATCGAACAGAAACAAACCCGCGATATATCGAGTATATTCGGTATATCGCTCAGCACTAGGGCATGTGAATCCCCTTCCTACAGTAGTGAGTCACACAGTATTCACGTAATGATATTACATGATTACCTATGCATTTGATTATATATTTTTTATGTACACTATAAAAAAAAATCTACACAAAAAAAAACTAGCGGCTCGTGTGAGACGACGATGGTTTGTCGTGATCACAATATGCAGCCGACAGCGGGAAGCAGCGTGCAGGTAAAAAGGTATCTAATGCTTAAACCAAAAATAAACAAAAGGTGAGTGCCCCTAAGAAAAGGCATTGATGCTTAGGGATGGCTATGTAGAACAAAACTAAAACTGAACTGGCTATAAAGTAAACAAAAACAGAATTCTGGACGATAGCAAAAACTTACAGGGTGTGGAGCAGAGACGGCGTCCACAAAGTACATCCGTACATGACATGACAACAATGTCCACACAAAAAAAGATAGCAACAACTTAAGCATTCTTGATTGCTAAAACAAAACAGGTGTGGGGAATAGCGCTCAAAGGAAGACATGAAACTGCAACAGGAAAAGCCACCAAAATAGGAGCGCAAAACAAGAACTAAAACACTACACACGGGAAAACACCAACAAACTCAAAATAAGTCACGGCGTGATGTGACAGGTCGTGACAGTAGACCTACTTTGAGACAAGAGCTATAATGATGCATGGTTGGTTATGGTTTAAATTCATATCCATTAATTGTCTACTGAGTTTCATTTTTTAATGCTGGTGGTGTGGCTCTAGATTTTTTCAAAGAAAAAATGTGCCTTTGCTCAAAAAAGTTTGAAAAACACTGGTCTACACCATACTACGTATCACTGTGTTTACATTTAGTGAACAACTTAAAGGATCTGAAGGTGCAAAAAAACTGTATGTTCACAACTACTAAGATCGTCAAAGGTAAAACCATATTCTGTACTTTTACAGATACCGACCAGTATTCTGAAAATGCATTTTAAAAAGTAATCATTTATAGTTACTTGTTACTCTACCAAAAAAAGTAATGTAATTATTAACATAATTACTCTTTATTACATTGGTTAGAACATGTTAGAACATGTTAGAACATGCCTTCGACAGCGTCTCCTCCCCGTCCTCTTTGTTGTTAGCGTGCAAGGACGGGGGTGGAAGTGTCAAAAGATGGAGCTAACTGTTTTAATGGCATTCAGACTTTACTTAAATCAGTAAGGGAGCAGCATCTTCTCATCCGTGGCTCACTAGTGAAACAACTTCGCCAGAAATGTGTCCCGTGAAAAACCGTCCGACCGGAACTCCCTAATAACTAAAGTGCAGTAGATGAATTATGTAAACTCACTAAACTGGTAGTTTTTTTGCACTTTCATAGTGAGATATAAGTTAGAACTTTACCCTACCGTATTTTCCGCACTATAAGGCGCACCGGATTATTAGCCGCACCTTCTATGAATTACATATTTCATAATTTTGTCCACCAATAAGCCGCCCCGGACTAAAAGCCGCGCCTACGCTGCGCTAAAGTGAATGTCAAAAAAACGCTGCGCTAAAGTGAATGTCAAAAAAACAGTCAGATAGTTCAGTCAAACTTTAATAATATATTGAAAACCAGCGTTCTAACAACTCTGTCCCAAAATGTACGCAAATGTGCAATCACAAACATAGTAAAATTCAAAATGGTGTAGAACAATAGCAACATAATGTTGCTCGAACGTTAATGTCACAACACACAAAATAAACATAGCGCTCACCTTCTGAAGTTATTCTTCATTCGTAAATCCTTCGAATTCTTCGTCTTCGGTGTCCGAATTGAAAAGTTGGGCGAATACGGGATCCAAAATGGCCGGTTCCGTCTCGTCGAAGTCACCGGAGTCAGTGTCACTGTTGTCCAGCAGTTCTGTGAATCCTGCCTTCCGGAAAGCTCGGACCACAGTTGTGACCGAAACTATCTGCCCAGGCATTTACGATCCACTGGCAGATGTTGGCGTATGTCGACCGGCGCTATCTGCCCGTCTTAGTGAAGGTGTGTTCGCCTTCGGAGCTGTGTGAAAAAAGCCACCCGGCCTCTTCGCGTAAACTTCCCTTAACCACTCGCTCATCTTTTCTTCATCCATCCATCCCTTCGAGTTAGCTTTTATGATGACGCCGGCTGGAAAGGTCTCTTTTGGATGGGTGGAAGTTAGCATGGCAAGCTAGAACCACAGTGAAGGATGACTTCTCATTCCCTGTGGAGCGAATATTCACCGTACGTGCTCCCGTTCCACAGTGCGGTTCAGTTGCTGTGAAATACGGTAGTAATCCGTGTGCGGATGGAGAGATTGCGTCTTTTTATGAACCGGATCGTTTTGTAGGAGCCATTTTGTGGTCTTTACAGATGTAAACAGGAAATGAAACGTACGGTGATATCCGCGCGTTTTTTCTTCTTCTTCCGGGGGCGGGTGAAGCGCTTCCTGTTCTATGGGGGCGGGTGAAGCGCTTCCTGTTCTATGGGGGCGAGTGCTTTCCTTGGCGGTTGCTTGCGTAGAAGAAGAAGCGCTTCCTGTTCTACCGGGAAAAAAGATGGCGGCTGTTTACCGAAGTTGCGAGACCGAAACTTTATGAAAATGAATCGTAATAAAGCGCACCGGGTTATTAGGCGCACTGTCAGCTTTTGAGAAAAATTGTGGTTTTTAGGTGCGCCTTATAGTGCGGAAAATACGGTACTTTAAATTAGAAATGGCAACAGCAGAGGGGGAATGTGCCATAACAACAAGATAGAGAAAAAGAAGAAGCTACTACATCGACACGGACTACAGTGGCGTGCACAAGTTTTCAGGACTTATGCAGATCTCAAATACATATCAGCAGGTACCAGAAAGTAAAACAAGTTGGTTTTGCATAATATTGTGAAACAAAACGACAAATAATATTTATGCTAATGAGTGCCATTTTGCGGTCACTATACCCACATCATAGTAATACTTGTATCGGAGATACAAGTATTACTATGGTAATGGGCCAACAATCCATCAAGCTGTGCGGCTTCAAAGTCATACTAAAACATTGTGACATATTTTTGAGTGCCGTGTGTAATGTTCTTTATTTTCAATGGAACATTTAAAGTGTTGGTGTTGTTTACTGGCGTCATATTGCAGTCTACTCATATCTCCTATGTATGACTACCATCTACTGGTCACACTTATCACTACACCATGCACCAAAAAAAATTGTTTCGAGTTCGGTAAGCACGATCAGAATTTTGTACATTAGGCGCACTGTCGATTTTTGAGAAAAAGAAATGATTTTAAGTGTGCCTTATTGTCCGAAAATTACGGTACATGACTAATTTTTTATGGTTGTTTTAATAAATAATCACGGCAGCACTTTATAAAACCAACAATAATAACGATATCGCAATATTAAAGGAAACAATAATGGTATCAGAATAGTATTGGTATCGGCAGATATCCAAATACAGGTATTGAATCAGAAGAGAAAAAAAAAAAATACTAACAAGTTTTGATCCATCTTCCATACACATTCCGTGCAATAGTTTCAATTATGTTTACAATTTTAGCAGATCTCTACTGCCATTCCAAAGTAGCAATAGGAATATCGTCATCAATAATTATGAACACACGCCGTCTTTTGTACTTCTTTGACTTCATTGCACGTGTCATGCATTGCACACTCCCCTGATAAATATTCAGAAAATGCGAGGCTTTTGCAGTGATTTTATTTTCACTGTTTGTATAGGCTACCAATTAACTTGCAGCATACGTCATTGGTGATGAATAAAAAGGAGGTAATAACTGCGATACAATCATGCGAGACATCACAGAATTCTCAATGTCAGCTCTCGAAGGCAGCACGAACCATGTTTATTAATTAATACAAGTCACAGCACGTCCTTATGCTTCACTCATTGAATCTACCTGGCAGTTAGAAATTAATTAAAAAGCAGATTTAGCCCTCATGATATTGTACAGAAAATCAACAGCCAGTGCCATAACAGGATTTGAAAAAATATGTGCCAAAATGTGGCGGTCCGAAGGCAGCATCGAGATAAAAGGCAAAACTGCTCGGTGAGTCCACTGCTCGAACATGGTGAGTTTTATGAGTGGGCAAGAGTGTTCTACATAGAGCTAAAAGCCCAAGCTGTTGACGACATGTTTGGCGTGAACCTTCAAGACAGGGGTGTCCAAAATTTTTCAACTAAGGGCCACATCCGGAAAAGTCAAAATATGCGGGGGTCATTTCGATATTTTCCAATTTTAAAACATAAAATATATCAATTTTTTTAACCCCTTGTGCTCCATTGAAGTTTGGTAAATGTTAAAGATCCTGTGGACCAGAAAGTGTCCCAGTCATAAAATATATACAAGTAATTCATGGTAATACTTTTTTATAATTTCAACCAGGGCTGGGCGATATGGCCTTTTTTTAATATTGCGATATTTTAAGGCCATATCGCCATACACGATATATATCTCGATATTTTGCCTTAGCCTTGAATGAACACTTAATGCATATAATCACAGCAGTATGATGATTCTATGTGTCTACATTAAAACATTCTTCTTCATACTGCATTAATATATGCTACTTTAAAACTTTCATGCAGAGAAGGAAATCACAACTAAAAAAAATCAAAAAAATTTTTCATACGGTGTTGATCTGGAAATGTTTGCCTCGCCATTTTGATGGTGTGGGCGTGTTGCACCCAACGGAGATGTTGACATGCGGATTAAGAATTATTTCATTCTCTAGCGGGTGACTTTTCAAATAATGCTACATATTAGCAGTAATGCTACTTTTTGTATCAAAGCTTTCGCCCCACACTTAACAAATTACGGTTGTCTGTTCGACATATTCCCACTTGAAGCCAAACCACCGTCAGACGATGGACCCCCTGCTGTTTTTTAGGGGAATTCATTATTCCTTCATTAGTTACCAGATTTGCACCTTCTCTCTCTCGTATTACCACTCGCACCACTCTGCTAGCATCACTGCTAACGTTACCCATGCTGCTACCTCTTTGCTGCGCGAGGGCGTATACATATGTGACGTATGACATGACAGTATGTGACGTATGTAAAAAGGTGTGCTTGTCTGTCTGTAAGAAGGAGACAGGAAAGAGCGAGGAGAGCCTGTAGTGTAATGCCAGCAGCTAAAAACAACTGCGTGAGAACGTATACTCGAATATCATGATATAGTCATTTTCTATATCGCACAGAGACAAACCCGCGATATATCGCGTATATAGATATATCGCCCAGCCCTACTTTCAACGCTTAAATCTCCAGATCAACTGTCGATATTAAGCTCGATTTTTTTTTTTTTATACTTTATGCCCTTTTTGTCAAAAAGACAAAATAAGCAATATTTTCCCTCCAAAGTGAAATATTAGATGTGAACTAATTGGAGCCTTGAATAGGTCAATAAATAATTGATTATTATCCAGTAACATTTTTTGAGCAATGACAGGTTTAAAAAAAATACTTTAAAGGTCTTAAGAATAAGTCATGTCTTATTTCTACTTTCAATGCTTGACCCGCGACATCAACTTCAGATCTATCCTTCAGTTAAGTTTTTTTTTCTTCTTTTTATTAATGATTTCTGCTCTTTCTCAAATAAAACCTTGGTTTTGATGCAAACACACTAAATATGAAAGTTTTTTTTCCAAAACCTATTTCAAAGTAGAACATTTGATGTGAAGTAACTGGAGCCTTGAACATTGACTTTTTGAGCAATGACAGTTTAAAAAAAAAACCTGTATGGCAGCTTTGTGTTATTAGTGTCTACATTTCCACTTGTTCTTGTTACATTTCACCATGTATGCTATTTTATTCCACTTCCTACGTTTTTTTTAGCAATAGTAATTTTAGAATGTGTGGCGGTTCGTTAGAAAATTAGTTGCAAGCTGCAAATGGCCCACGGGCCACACTTTAGACACCCCTGCCTTAAGATACGCTCCTTCCCTGGTTACCTCTGGTTGCTAGAAGCGCTGATTGGACTCACCTGCCTCTGATTAGTGATCAGGATACTCACCTACTTCTGATCATTAATCAGTAAGGATGATGTTCGTTAAGAAATTATCGATGTCGATGCCATTATCAAATCCTTTTATAGAACCGATTCCTTATCGAATCTCTTATCGAATCCAGATAGGTTGCTGTGTGTGCACTGAGTTCCAAAAGCCGTAGATGTTATGTGACTGGGCCGCCACGCTGTTTATATAGAGGAAAGGCGGACGCGACTGTTGACAGCATGCGGACGTTAAAAGGTGAAGGTTTCAGGTGAGAGAGGATGCTAAAGGCACGCCCTCAGTGAGCATATAGTGCTGCTAAATCAAATCAAATCAAATCAACTTTATTTATAAAGCACATTAAAAATTTACTACAGGGGTAGCCAAAGTGCTGTACAATAGACAGGCTAAAAGATGTGATGGAATGTCCAAATCTTAAACAGGAACAAAAGAGAATTTATCACAAAAGTTTTATTTACTCATAATCAAATGGTACAAGGTTGGATTGGGTTGCAATAATTATAGACAATGTCTCCGGAGACGTTGTATGATGCACTCTCATGCAAGAATCAAAGAACGAGCGCACACCCACCAGACTTGGTCCAACGTGGTTATTTATACGCTTCCTGGTGGTTCAAAGGCCAGCATAACAACCAACCAAGATAACATGTACAATGTCAAGGCGACCCGCTCTGCCATGTCACGTCCTCCCTAATACATTCCGACCTAGCTCAACAAACAAAATAGAAATGGTACAGAGGTCAGAAAGAAAGTTGGTCCGACCAATTTCTTATTTGGTCAGAAATTCCACTACATGCCCCCCTTCCAGGGTTTTAGAACCCTGGACCATACGGGATGGATTTCTGACCTAGGCCACTTCCTTACAAACTCTACTGCAGATAGAGGCGAAAACCCCAATGTTGTTATTGTAGGGTAAAATTCCTCTATGACCCTCATTGAGCGATCACTGTAATCAGCCTGCAGCAAAGCCATATCACAGAACAAAATTAGTGGCCACACCTCTGATTAGTAAAATGGAATAACAGAATACCTTGATCATGCACATCATTGAACATAATTAGATGATATATATATATATATATATATATATATATATGCCACCCGAACGCCTCCCTCGGGAGGTGTTTCGGGCACGTCCGACCGGTAGGAGGCCACGGGGAAGACCCAGGACACGTTGGGAAGACTATGTCTCCCGGCTGGCCTGGGAACGCCTCGGGATCCACCGGGAGGAGCTGGACGAAGTGGCTGGGGAGAGGGAAGTCTGGGCTTCCCTGCTTAGGCTGCTGCCCCCGCGACCCGACCTCGGATAAGCGGAAGAAGATGGATGGATGGATGGATATATATATATATATATATATATATATATATTACAGTATATATAGGTGCTAATACAGATGTATTACACATTAATGATCAATCAAACAAACAATCTGTTTTAAAATGAATATATACTTGTGAATGTAAGCTGTTTCAGAATTCTTTCTCCGGCATTTGCAATGAATGTAGTTACCAATATTATTGTTATACGATTGATTTTGAACAAAAACTGAATTTCATATGAGTCCATTATTGATTAGTGCTCGTGTAGATCCCTCGGTGGTACCTCAGGCTAGTGGCCTGCCGACACCTCGTTGGGCTTTTGGCTGCCTTGGTGGAGAAGGGCGCTATTTCACCCCTTCCCGTGGCTGGCAACCTTAGTCGTTTTCGTCATCAGTGGACAGGTGTTCTCTCCCTTCTTGGTTCCTCCCAGTCAGGTATCAAGAATAAGTCTGAGATCTGACTTTGACCCTGACCCTCTCGGCGGGCAGAAGTGAATCTGTAGCGGCGGGCTGTCATCCTCGAATCTGCACAGAGGAACTGGCACACAAATTCTGCATTTTGTAAAAATAGCATTTTGGTCTCACGCTGATTCCTCCTCCTCTATGGGCGCTGCTGGTCCTGGGAAGGGCTGACCTGTATGCAGTTCATAGGGTGGAAAATTCAAAAGGCGGAAAAACAGTTTTATTCAGGGACATTCGAATGATCATTAACGCTAATGGCAACATGTCAATCCAATACAATTTGGTCTGCGCACAGATTTTAGCCAATTTGTTTTGATGTTCTGGTTCATCCTTTCAACCTTACCTTGGGACTGAGAATGATAATCTGTGTTCTAGTCCGACAGCCTTTTTGACCAAGGCTAAGTGAGTATTTTTAAAATGGGTGCCGTTGTTTGACCTAATCTTTTTGGGGAAACCATGTCGGGGTGTTAGGTCATTCACAAGCCATTTAAATACTGATTTGGCATCCTCCTTTGAGGTTGGGGTTGCTTCCGGCCAACCACTGTAATTGTCAACACAAGTCAGCAAGTACCTTTTCTCTTTTACCGGATTGATCATATCAATGAAATCAAAAACTCGACGCCCTCAAACTCGACACGATCCAACCTTACCTCCTCCCCCCTCTGTCCTTGAAAAAGGGACAGTGTTAGTAGTACTATCACTTTCAGAAACATCCAAGAAAAAGGACAGCTGATAGTCAAGCACAGCAAGAGCAGCAAGAGCAGAGGCGGAGGACAGGTCATGTTTGAGGTCAATGAAAGCCTTTTTCTGTGGACCACTGGAGGGTGGCATTAGGGTAGGGAACCCCTTTGCGATATCGACCCTACATTGTATGCATATTATTCAATATGGTGAAAGCCACAACATATGTGTCTATATATTGACACAAATATTAGAAAAAATACTAACCTTAAGGCGGATGCTTTTGCAAAAGTAATTTGATATTTTTCAACACCTAGGCAAGGCAAGGCAAGGCAAGGCAACTTTATTTGTATAGCGCTTTTCATACACAAGGCAGACTCAAAGTGCTTCACAGACAACAAAGTGAAATGAAAGAAAATAAAATCAACATTAAAATGCAGACAATAAAAATAAAAACAGTGCGGACGTTAAAAGTTAAAAGATTAAAAGATTTAGCTGAAAGCTAAGGTGAACATACAAGTTTTCAGTCTAGTTTTAAAAGTAGTCAGAGTTGGGGAAAGTCTGACATCTTCAGGAAGTTTATTTCAGCTATTTGTTGCATAGTGACTGAATGATGCTCTCCCTTGATTTGAGTTTACTCTGGGAACCGCTACCAAATTGGTCTCAGAAGATCTTAGTGATCTAGAGGGCTTATGTAGTGGGAGCATATCAGTGATATACTTCGGACCTAGACCATGTAGTGATTTATATGTGAGCAGGAGGATTTTGAAATCAATTCTCTGATGTACAGGGAGCCAATGTAAGGATTTAAGAATTGGTGTAATGTGCTCACATTTTTTGGTCTTTGTTAGAACTCTAGCAGCAGCGTTCTGAACAAGCTGTAGCTGCTACGACAGGGATGGCGTGGCACAGTTGGGAGAGTGGCCGTTCCAGCAATTTGAGGGTTCCTGGTTCAATCCCCACCTTCTACCAACCTCGTCATGTCTGTTGTGTCCTTGAGCAAGAAACTTCCCCCTTGCTCCTGATGGGTCGTGGTTAGGGCCTTGCATGGTAGGTCCCGCCATCAGTGTGTGAATGTGTGTGTGTGTGAATGGGGAATTAGTGTCAAAGCGCTTTGAGTACTGACGGAGGAGATATATATATATATATATATACATATATATAAATATTTAAGAATTATTTCTTTCTATAATCATTTTTGAAATAGCTAGTGTTTTCCATTTGTACTCTTTCTATTTTTTCTCCATTTCATGTCCGAGTTACCTTGAGCTTGGGAATGTCGGGAGTAGAAGTACTCCTCTTTTTCACGAAATCCAACACAACACTCCAATATGTGCACCATGACAATTATTTCACAAAATCCAACACAACACTCCAATATGTGCACCATGACAGCAACCACCCACCCACCACCATGAAAAGAATACCTACCGGAATTAATAAAAGGCTATCGATGCTGTCATCTAGCAAAGCTGAATTTGATCAAGCAACCCCCCCGTACCAAAAAGCACTTGATGAAAGCGGATACAATTTCACCCTCACCTATGAACCCACGCCAGGAAACCAACCAAAAAAGAGCAGAAAACAAAACAACATTATCTGGTACAACCCCCCATACTGCAAAAACGTCTCAACTAATTTTGGCCACAAATTCCTCACTCTGATCGACAAACACTTCCCCAAAGGCAACACCCTAAGAAAAGTATTCAACAAGAACAACATTAAATTAAGCTACAGCTGTATGAACAATATACGACAAATTATTTCAAACCACAACAAAAAAATTGCAAATGAGCCGTCTACCCCCCGACAGAGCGACCCCAAAACCAACAAAGGCTGCAACTGCCGCAAGAAACCTGATTGCCCTCTCAACGGGGGGTGCTTACAAACATCAGTCGTTTACCAATCAAAGGTAACACGCAAGGACATTAACACATCCGACACGTATGTAGGATTAACCGAGGGACAGTTCAAAACCAGATGGAACAATCACAGGGCTTCTTTCAGGAACCAAAACCTGCGGAATACTACAGAACTCAGCAAACACATTTGGGACCTCAAAGACAATAATATTGAATATTCAATAACATGGCAAATTCTTGCATCCAGCACACCTTACAATAGTGGTAATAAAAGATGCAACCTATGCTTAAAAGAGAAACTGTTTATTATATACCGTCCAGACCTGTCATCCCTCAACAAGCACAGCGAAATTGTATCAGCATGCCGTCACAGACGGAAACACCTCCTAGGTAACACATGAGCCAATCACCACGCCCCTACGCCAGCCTGTACCTACCCACTCTGTGCCCTATATAAACCATGGTATGTGAATGCTTCTATTAAAATCTCCTGATGATTGAGGGAACCCCTCATGAAACAGGCCTGTAGAGATGAAGTAGTCTTGTGATTTTTTCCCACACATACATATATATATATATATATATATATATATATATATATATATATATATATATATATATATATATATATATATATATATATATATATATATATATATATATATATATATAAGATATACATATACATATATATATATATATATATATATATATATGTATATATATATATATATATATATATATATATATATATATATATATATATATATATATATATATATGTATATCTTCAGTCCACATTTTCTTCATATTTTATTTCAATACCCCCACCTTATCTGGCGTACACATTAGTTTATTCTATTTTGCATTTAATTATTCTTATTGATTTCTTTCCATGTCTTCATCTATTTTTACTTTTCTCTCACTCCTCACCTCTATCGTCTTTTTGTAATCTTTCACCTGCCAGTGTCCAATATTTTATAGTTCACTTATTTATATTTGAACCTATTTTTATCTGAACCTCTTTTACATTCGAACCTTGAGGTTTTTACACAATTTGTACCTGGAAAGATACACATTTAAACAAACAAACAAACTTGCAGACTTGCAGCGAACTACCTCCAATAGCATAAGCTGACACACGAATACCATGTTTTTCCACATTGACTTACATTTGTCACTTTCTCATCTTCTCTTCAACTTGCTTTTTCCTTTACAAATACATCCTGTATCCATCTCTTCCTTACACTGCACACAATGTTTCTATGTCTATTCTCCATCCTAGAAACCATTCACGTAAGGTTATAAACATCCCTTTTGTCCATGTTTTCCCAATCCATTCTCTTCACCTTCCCTTCAAAACTTATTCTACTCTCTCTCTCTCTCTCTCTCTCTCTCTCTCTCTCTCTCTCTCTCTCTCTCTCTCTCTCTCTCTCTCTCTCTCTCTCTCTCTCCACTACTCACAATACTACTTACAACTTGATTAAAATACGCATATATGAATTTACCAACAATAAAACTGAATCACTCCACATCCAACACACTTTTCAACATTCACCAATACACACACACACACATTAACAAAATAGAACCCACCCCAGTCCGGACACTATTAACAATTATGTGCTTTTTGTGAAACGGCCGTCTCATATCTCATATCTTATATCTCGAACGCAGGCCACTTCTACTCATAAACGGCGATGAACCCGCCAAGCGGAGCAGACCCTACGTTAAACACCCTGACCAACACGGAACCCAGCCTAAGGCGCCGTAGAATAACTGGTCATCAGCCGACAATTCTACAGCCATCATGTATGGTCAGTTCCAAAACAGCTTCACCAAAGCTCAACTGAATGGAGCCCAAACTCCATCCGTCTAACTGCAGCTCACTGATCAAATGTCGTGACAAATATCAGCTCAGTCGATCTCCCTTCTATCGGAGTCACTAAGAAGGTCACTAAAATGGGGCCTTTACCGCTGCAGCTCCACAAAAACAGATGTGTCGCACATTCACAGACTTATCAACAATTTTTTGAGTCAAATGTACCACCCAGATAGTGAAAATGCCCTTACTTTAGCTGTATCCAAACTGCTAACCTGGTGTACTTGTAGAAGAAGAAGAAAAGTGAAAAAAAGGCATTTGCCTCAAATAATCTGTGCTAAACACTCCTGAACCACCACAATTCTATTAACAGTTACCGTTTTTTTAAAACAAAAAAATCACAAGTTTTCTTTATTCACAGATAATTAATGTTAATGTTCAAACAAACACACAGACAATATAATTAAATATATAGCAACCCAAGCCAACCATACATACCCCATTTCAGGTTGTTTTTGGAGAACCTGACTAAACACATTTTTTATCAAAAATAGGTTCAGCATTTAGTCTTACCAGTCATGACCATCTCCAGACAGACAGCGCTTACACATTAAGCAAAATTGCGTACCTTTAGATGTGCACACAATGCAACTCTGTCTGCCTTGAGAGATCGGGAGTCCGGTGTCGACCGCAGCGTTCTAACCCATCCCGTTTGTGACGCCAATTTTATGTGGTGGAATGTCCAAATCTTAAACAGGACCACAAAATAATTTATCACAAAAGTTTTATTTACTCATAATCAAATGGTACAAGGTTGGATTGGGTTGCCATGATTACAGACAATGTCTCCGGAGACGTTGGATGATGCGCTCTCGTGCAGAAATCAAAGAACGAGCGCACACCCACCAGACTTGGTCCAACGTGGTTATTTATATGCTTCCTGGTGGTTCAAAGGCCAGCATAACAACCAACCAAGATAACATGTACAACGTCAGGGTGACCTGCTCTGCCATGTCATGTCCTCCCTAATGCATTCCGACCTCGCTCAACAAACAAAATAAAGAAATGGTACAGAGGTCCGAAAGAAAGTTGGTCTGACCAATTTCTGATTTGGTCAGAAATTCCACTACAATACCACAAGAGAAACAAGCAAACACAACACAACACAAACAGAGCACGATAAAAAATAAATAAATAAAACATAGAAACAGGTTCACAGCAGGTGCATTATGGGACACCATAGCAGGATGGAGATCACAGAGTGTTAAAGGCCATGGAATAAAAGTGTGTTTTATAAGAGCGATTTAAAAACAGGAAGAGAGGAAGCCTGTCTAACACCGTTCACCTCCCCAAAGTTCATGTAACACGTATATTTCCCCAAAGTTACGCTACGTGACATGCACATAGTGGCATGCACGTACGGGCAAGCGATCAAATGTTTGGAAGCCGCAGCAGCGTACTCACGGTACCGCGTCTGCGCATCCAACTCAAAGTCCTCCTGGAAAAAGTCTCTGTTGTCCCGGTTCTCCACAGGCCAATGGAAAGTCCACAAAAAAGGTTAAAAATGAGGATTCTTCCATGAAGTGGCTCCGTAGCAAAAAACACAGGGTCTGACAGGTGCTCCTAGGTGATTTGTGACGTCAATTTCCGCTTCCGCCTGGTCTAATAGCACCGGATGCCTTTTATATGCCCACATATTATTAAGTTACATTTTTAATACTAGCAAGATTATTTAATACGCCTGAAACAGTGCATAATAAGTAACATGATGACATAATAAGTATATATATACACACCTTTTCCCAGCTGAGCATAAGTTAACTGTGACTGGCAATATTTATTATATATATATACAGGTAAAAGCCAGTAAATTAGAATATTTTGAAAAACTTGATTTATTTCAGTAATTGCATTCAAAAGGTGTAACTTGTACATTATATGTATTCATTGCACACAGACTGATGCATTCAAATGTTTATTTCATTTAATTTTGATGATTTGAAGTGGCAACAAAAGAAAATCCAAAATTCCGTGTGTCACAAAATTAGAATATTACTTAAGGCTAATACAAAAAAGGGATTTTTAGAAATGTTGGCCAACTGAAAAGTATGAAAATGAAAAATATGAGCATGTACAATACTCAATACTTGGTTGGAGCTCTTTTTGCCTCAATTACTGCATTAATGCGGCGTGGCATGGAGTCGATGAGTTTCTGGCACTGCTCAGGTGTTATGAGAGCCCAGGTTGCTCTGATAGTGGCCTTCAACTCTTCTGCGTTTTTGGGTCTGGCATTCTGCATCTTCCTTTTCACAATACCCCACAGATTTTCTATGGGGCTAAGGTCAGGGGAGTTGGCGGGCCAATTTAGAACAGAAATACCATGGTCCGTAAACCAGGCACGGGTAGATTTTGCGCTGTGTGCAGGCGCCAAGTCCTGTTGGAACTTGAAATCTCCATCTCCATAGAGCAGGTCAGCAGCAGGAAGCATGAAGTGCTCTAAAACTTGCTGGTAGACGGCTGCGTTGACCCTGGATCTCAGGAAACAGAGTGGACCGACACCAGCAGATGACATGGCACCCCAAACCATCACTGATGGTGGAAACTTTACACTAGACTTCAGGCAACGTGGATCCTGTGCCTCTCCTGTCTTCCTCCAGACTCTGGGACCTCGATTTCCAAAGGAAATGCAAAATTTGCATGGTTGGGTGATGGTTTGGGGTGCCATGTCATCTGCTGGTGTCGTTCCACTCTGTTTCCTGAGATCCAGGGTCAACGCAGCCGTCTACCAGCAAGTTTTAGAGCACTTCATGCTTCCTGCTGCTGACCTGCTCTATGGAGATGGAGATTTCAAGTTCCAACAGGACTTGGCGCCTGCACACAGCGCAAAATCTACCCGTGCCTGGTTTACGGACCATGGTATTTCTGTTCTAAATTGGCCCGCCAACTCCCCTGACCTTAGCCCCATAGAAAATCTGTGGGGTATTGTGAAAAGGAAGATGCAGAATGCCAGACCCAAAAACGCAGAAGAGTTGAAGGCCACTATCAGAGCAACCTGGGCTCTCATAACACCTGAGCAGTGCCAGAAACTCATCGACTCCATGCCACGCCGCATTAACGCAGTAATTGAGGCAAAAGGAGCTCCAACCAAGTATTGAGTATTGTACATGCTCATATTTTTCATTTTCATACTTTTCAGTTGGCCAACATTTCTAAAAATCCCTTTTTTGTATTAGCCTTAAGTAATATTCTAATTTTGTGACACACGGAATTTTGGATTTTCATTTGTTGCCACTTCAAATCATCAAAATTAAATGAAATAAACATTTGAATGCATCAGTCTGTGTGCAATGAATAAATATAATGTACAAGTTACACCTTTTGAATGCAATTACTGAAATAAATCAAGTTTTTCAAAATATTCTAATTTACTGGCTTTTACCTGTATATATACATTGATGGGCCCCTATGGCCATTACAAACGTTGGGGGAGGGAGAGCGACTTGGCCGAACAACATAACTTCTGTTTTGTTTTCATTAAGGCTCAGGAAGTTAACTGAAAGCCAGGCTTTGATGTCGTGCAGGCAGTCAATGAGACGTTGGACGGTGTTATTTTGTGCCATGGAAAAGTAGATCTGGCAATCATCGGCATGAAAATGAAATGCAATACCGTACTTCCTGAAAACAGAACCAAGGGGGAGAAGGTAAAGTGTAAATTAAAGGGGGCTAAGGATTGAGCCCTGGGGGACCCCATGTGGTAGAGGAGCTGTGGAAGACATAAAGGTGTCTATTTTTACACAAAAACTCCTGTCAGTCAGGTACGACCGGAACCAGTTGAGGGCGGCGCCCTTAATGCCCACACAGTTCTCAAGACGAGTGATTAAGGTGGCGTGGTCGACGGTGTCGAACGCAGCAGACGGATCTAAAAGCACCAGGACAACATATTTACCAGAATCTGCTGACAGGAGGATATCGTTAGATACTTTTAGATGCTATGTGCTATGTGCGTTGTAAATAAAAAAAAATGCTGACAAACACATCACCAACATGGACGAGGTGCCCCTCACTTTCGACATCCCGGTGAAGCACACTGTGGAGAAGAAGGGGACCAGCACGGTAGAGAATGGATACGCACAATGGGGCCAGAGAAGTCGGCTTTTACTGTTGTGCTAGTTTGCTATGCTAATGGACAGAAACTGACACCTATGGTGATGTTCAAGGGGAAGACGCTGCCGAAAGAAAAGTTTCCACCTGGAGTCATCATTAAGGCATGTCGAAGGAACTCCAACCGCTGGACATGGGTGTAAACAGGACATTCAAAGTGAAGTTGTGAGCGTCATGGGAGCGATGGATGACAGACGAACACAGCTTCAGGAAAACTGGGAGGCGGCGTCGGGCGAGTTATGCCACAATTTGTGAATTGATCGTGGATGCTTGAGCTAACGTGTCTGCTTGCACTGTTGTTCGAGCTTTCGCAAAAGCCGGCATTTCCTCCAAGGAGCCCCACGGCAACGAGACTGACTTTAAAAATGACGAGAGGGAATCTGGCGTGTTTGATGGAGAACTTGCCCAGCTGTTCAGTTCGGACACAGAAGATGAGGACTTTGATGGATTTGTGGATGAGGATTGATAAATTGATAAATACATTGATAAATACAAACCCTGTTTCCATATGAGTTGGGAAATTGTGTTAGATGCAAATATAAACGGAATACAATGATTTGCAAATCGTTTTCAACCCATATTCAATTGAATGCACTACAAAGACAAGATCTTTGATGTTCAAACTCATAAATATTATTTTTTTTTTGCACATAATAATTAACTTAGAATTTCATGGCTGCAACACGTGCCAAAGTAGTTGGGAAAGGGCATGTTCACCACTGTGTTACATGGCCTTTCCTTTTAACAACACTCAGTAAACGTTTGGGAACTGATGAGACACATTTTTTAAGCTTCTCAGGTGGAATTCTTTCCCATTCTTGCTTGATGTACGGATTAAGTTGTTCAACAGTCCGGGGGTCTCCGTTGTGGTATTTTAGGCTTCATAATGCGCCAGAAATTTTCAATGGGAGACAGGTCTGGACTACAGGCAGGCCAGTCTAGTACCCGCACTATTTTACTATGAAGCCACGTTGATGTAACACGTGGCTTGGCATCGTCTTGCTGAAATAAGCAGGGGCGTCCATGGTAACGTTGCTTGGATGGCAACATATGTTGCTTCAAAACTTGTATGTACCTTTCAGCATTAATGGCGCCTTCACAGATGTGTAAGTTACCCATGTCTTGGGCACTAATACACCCCCATACCATCACAGATGCTGGCTTTTCAACGTTGCGCCTATAACAATCCGGATGGTTCTTTTCCTCTTTGGTCCGGAGGACACGACGTCCACAGTTTCCAAAAACTATTTGAAATGTGAACTCGTCAGACCACAGAACACTTTTACACTTTGTATCAGTCCATCTTACGTTTGTAGATGAGCTCAGGCCCAGCGAAGCCGACAGCGTTTCTGGGTGCTGTTGATAAACGGTTTCCGCCTTGCATAGGAGAGTTTTAACTTAAATGGTAAAATAATGGGTTGTATTTGTATAGCGCTTTTCTACCTTTTTTAAGGAACTCAAAGCGCTTTGACACTATTTCCACATTCACCCATTGACACACACACATTCACACATTCACACACTGATGGCGGGAGCTGCCATGCATGACGCTACCCAGGCCAATCAGGAGCAAGGGTGAAGTGTCTTGCTCAAGGACACAACGGACATGACTAGGATGGTAGAATGTGAGGGTTGGACCAGTAACCCTCAGATTGCTGGCACGGCCACTCTCCCAACTTCGCCACGCCGTCCCCATGACGATGTAGCGACAAACTGTAGTTACTGACAGTGGGTTTCTGAAGTGTTCCTGAGCCCATGTGGTGATATCCTTTACACACTGATGTCGCTTGTTGATGCAGTACAGCCTGAGGGATCGGAGGTCACAGGCTTAGCTGCTTACGTGCAGTGATTTCTCCAGATTCTCTGAACCCTTTGATGATATTACGGACCGTAGATGTTGAAATCCCTAAATTCCTTGCAATAGCTGGTTGAGAAAGGTTTTTCTTAAACTGTTCAACAATTTGCTCACACATTTGTTGACAAAGTGGTGACCCTCGGACCATCCTTGTTTGTGAATGACTGAGCATTTCATGGAATCTACTTTTACAACCAATCATGGCACCCACCTGTTCCCAATTTGCCTGTTCACCTGTGGGATGTTCCAAATAAGTGTTTGATGAGCATTCCTCAACTTTATCAGTATTTATTGCCACCTTTCCCAACTTCTTTGTCACGTGTTGCTGGCATCAAATTCTAAAGTTAATGATTATTTGCAAAAAAAAAAAAAGTCTATCAGTTTGAACATCAAATATGTTGTCTTTGTAGCATATTCAACTGAATATGGATTGAAAATTATTTGCAAATCATTGTATTCCGTTTATATTTACATCTAACACAATTTCCCAACTCATATGGAAACAGGGTTTGTACTTCAATAAAGTACAACCGAACTCAGCTTTGCTCCTGCTGCCTTTTTAAAACAGTGTCCATGCATGCTAGCGTATGTTTTAAGGTAGCGTATGTTTAACCATGCCTGCGCACAAAAATACGCTGCGCCTTATTTATGCGTTAAATACAGAAATAGTACCCGTAACTGACACAGCCCCTTTTAATACGGTGCGCACTATGGTCGCGAAAATACGCTATAGTGGCTTCGATAACGGGAACCGGTTCTCAAAAAGGGATTCAAATCCATGAAATCGGTTCTTTTCTTATCGAAGCATCGGGAGAACAGGTTTTCGAACATCATCCCTATTAATCAGTTTTATTTTCCAGTTTCTGAGCGGGATTATTGTGTGATGTTTTTCTTCTTCTTCGCGCCACGACTTACTTTCACTAAGTTTGCCTTGAGCTTCACGAGCACTTCCCAATGGCTCAATCTTTTGTGTTTATTGCCTTGATAGTGGAATTAAAGAATCATCTTACATGCACGCTATCTGCTGTCCTTCGCATTTTGGAAACACCTGTGTCTTGTCCTGGCCTGGTTTCCTGCAATCATCTATCTCCTTTATTTTGTGCCTAGATCAGGTGTATTCAGTTGTCTAAATAGTTTCTGATTTTATGGTCGGAATTTCCGAGGTCTTTGTCGGAAATTTAAACGAACGCCCCACAAAGTCGATTTCCTACACAGTGCTCCACACCCGAGTTGCCTTCAGAGACGGCAAACAATAATACAAGCTTCTGTCATATTTGTTTTTAGCACTTGGGACTATTTTTTCACACAAAATCAGCCGTATTTGTTTAAATATTGTAATGTTACTGTTGTGTAAATAAAATATTTAATGTGTTTTATACGTTCAACATTGCTAGGAAAATATCGTCTTCATCCACTGTGCTTAAACGTCACAAAGAGAGTACATAATATTCCAGAAGTTGTTTGTATTCAAATAAGGCTGTCATGATCTGGCAGCTCTGCTGCCGCCTGTCTGCGTTTTGTTGCAGTGCCTAGTTTTAGGGTCACAGGACCAGAGCCAACTTTGCACACACCTATTAACCATTTCCTCCTGACTTCTTAAGCTCTCCTGTCCATTGGCTCGGCGCCAGTAGATTCCTGATGGTTCACCCTTCCAGTCGTGTGCATCTCCCCTGCTTTGGCTCCACTCACGCTTCTTGTTCCTGGGGCTCTTCCCCGGCGTTTCTGTGTAGTGTTAACTGTTTTTTCTCCATACCCTTTGTGTCATTTCTGTTTCTCCACACCTTTTGTGTGCACCCTTAGCTGTTTTTCCTCATTCCCTTTTGAGTGTGTTTTGTGTTATTCTTATTTGTTCCCTGTGTTGGGGCAATGGCAAGCGCAAGACATTACCTTTCATGGATGTAGCCATTTTGATTTCCAACCTCGTGACTCAGCTATGACGTTATTTCCAGCTCCATCTTCTGAGCAGGCATGTGATTTGTGCTTCTATAGTCGGAAATCTGTCTTTTTTTATCTCTGAAAAATATATTTTTTCCGACCTACAATGTGTTTTAAAATCTTGATTTGTCTCTTTGCTATACCTGCCAACAACTACGGTTTTTGATAATCCAGTGATAAAAACTTTGGTTTTCCATTAAAACATTATTAACTTAAAAAGACCCCCTGCTTATTTTCAGTCTTTTTAAAGAGGGTTCAAATCACATGCCTGTCTGAGGTTAATGGAACGCACCATTATTGTTGTTTAAGGTCAAATCTATGCTCATGTCATATGTTGTTTGAGCTGGGTCCTGCTACAAGCTAGACTTCATGCTCCAAACTTTTTCCCCCACTTTTTGTAATGGTTGGACTAAGGGGAGGTGACGGCGACAGACACTAGATGGCGGTATGTACAATGATTTATTATATATATATATATATATATATATATATATATATATATATATATATATATATATATAATAATCAAACAATACAAATATAAACTAAGGAAAATGGAGTGTGAACTAGATCCAAAAGTATATGTGGTGTGTGGCTATGTGTGTGATTAGCTGTAGTGTGTGTTACCAAGTGTTGTGTTGGGCGAGAGGAGGAACAAGGCAGGAAGACAGTCCGTTGGGCAGGCAGATGATCCAGGGCAGGAGAGAAGAGGCAAGATCCGTTTCCAAGCGGGAGGTCGTGAATCCAAAAGGGCAGTCCGGGAGGTAAGGGAAACAACAGGGGATCACGGAAGAACACGGGAAGCGCTGCAGGAAGACAACAGGAACATCAGAACACAACGGAAACACGGAAGTCACAGTGGAGGCTCGAGTTCGCGGGATGAAAGCCAGACACGGGATGCTTACAAGGGTAAGAAGACTATACTCCGGCGAGCGTCGACAGGTTGTCCAGGCTTAAGAAGACCGCTTGATCATCACAGGCAGGTGTGCCAATTTCCGGTAAATGATTGCAGCTGGCGGCTTCTGCTGGGCGGAGACGTGCGCGGCGCGTCCCTGGCTGAGCGCGGCCGTGGGCGTGTCCCGAGGTGCACTCACTGGCGCGCACAGATGGATGAACGGCGTTGGCAAGAGTCTGAGCCGTAACACTTTTTGCATTTTTGTCACTTTTGTTCCTCCAGTGCTTTTGGAGAAAAAACTTTTAGAGCAGCACTTCACTCTTGCTGTTGCCTTCCTAGCAACTGGGTCCACTTCCCCTTGGAACCACACAATTTAGGCTACATAAATGATTGTCAACAAAACCTTTGCGGTGATTACCTTGTTTAAAATGGGTCATCAAATGGGAGTATTGTTTGTTTCTTTCCAACCCATGTCATCCTCTTCTACTCCCATTGTTTCCCAAAGGAGAACAAACATTTAGATTAGATTATTTCTTCTGTGAACAAAATAATCACCCGACGACTCAGTTAATTCGATGGAACATAAACGTTGTCCACATCGTTTTTATACCGGCAGCGATTACATTGAGTAAAACCATTATCAGTTATGTCAATTTAATTTAACATTGTTATATATTAACAATGAGACTATATTTTGGTCGGAAAGGATGATGTTTTTCTGAGGTGCCTGATACCTTGCCTGGACTTACCTTGTAGGCGGTGTCAAATCACTGCGATGACCTATGAGGTGCAACTGATGTCCGACTAAAAAGTTTATTTGCAGTCTTTTAAGTCAACATTTTTTTTGCCTGAAAAATATACGGAGGGCACGACATGTCCTAAATGGTATTTACGACCATGTAAATTGCATGAATAGAATGGAACGGAGATATTTTACTAACTGCACTGCCATCTAGTGATGTGTTATATGTATTTAATATCAATAAAATCGTGCAACACTTAATTGCAACATTGTCCCCTCAAAAAAACTGAAAAATATCTTTCAAAATCTGTTTTTGGAAAAGTATATTTTTTAGCAAAAGAGAGAAAAATACATAATGATTGATAGTTGTTTCTACATTATTCACAACTCGAAATGTCCCAATCTTGATCATGAGGTCAAATTGGGGGCCAATATTTGCAGCTGTGTCCCAGTGTTTACATGGATAGGCTAGATGGTACTCACATGAAATATTCGTTCAAGAGGGATGCACGCTCAGGGGGACACAGCTACATTTCAGGAGTTGCATCGATTCCACAGGGGGTGCATGTCTTGCCAGAACACCAGCTCCAAATTCCAAGTAACATTATCACTGGAGGTCTAGAGGAAAAGGAATAGCTGAGCATTCTACACACACACCGAGCAGAACTACACAAGAAGCTAACCGCTAAAGTTTCAATGTGACCCAGCAGGCACAAGCTATTAAAACAACATTGAAAACTTGTTGAATTAGGTCCTGACGTTGAGCAACGCAAAAATAACGTTGAAACAACATGCTTTTTGATGTTTAATAAATGTTGGGCTCTAACGTTGATTTGACTATTACATTTTTGTCATTTCCCAACCAATATTCTACAATACAAATATAACGTTGAAACAACATACTTTTTGACGACGTTTCATCAATGTTGGGTTCTGACGTTGATTTGACCATTGAATTTTGGTAATTTCCTAACCGATATTCTACAACACAAACATAACGTTGAAACAACATGCTTTTTGACGACCTTTAATCAATGTTGGGTTCTGATGATGATTTGACCATTGAATTTTGGTCATTATCCAACCAATATTCTACAACACAAATACATGGCCCCATTAATGTGTGGATGTTGTGGGGGGTTAATCATTTTGCAATGCAGTCTGCTGGAAATTATGGAAAGTGCCACTCTACATAGCAACTGACGCTGCGGTCAAAGTTGGAATTGCCACAGAACACATTTTAAGATACTTATTACTCAACTGTCGTCTGGCGGCTAAAGTAGATAGTGCACCCCCCAATTTGTCACATGTTTCAGGTAAACCGTGACGAATGGGGCCATGTGAATCCCCTTCATACTGTATAATTCACTTCACTGCGTTTTATTTCGTTGTTGTGCACTAGCCGCTTTATTTTGTTAAAAAAAATTGTAAGTAACATTCAATACCACAAGTTTACTGCATCATTTGATTTACAATGAAACTAGAACACCTTAAATTATATAAGATAAACTTGATTAAAAATGTGTTCGACTTTAGTTACTTGCTATAAAACTCGGACCGGGACTCGAATTCCAATTGGATCTGAAGCTAAACAAATCGGATTGAAATCGGAGGTACAAAAATGTTGATTGGGACATCTTTACTGATTGCAAACCGTTATCTGAAAATCAGCATCATATTGCTGCCTCGTGCGTGTGAGTGACCGTAAGAAAAGCTCTCACACACTTTGGGAGAGCTCGTTTAGCACCAGAAGCTGGTTTGCAAATGCACGTACCCCAAATACCAGATGACCAGATATTTTAAGAACTTTTCAAAGGATAAAAAAACACCTTGTAGTCGGCTCAGCTCTCTAAGTGTGTGGCTTCTAATACGTCAATGTTTCATGGATATCACACCTTTCCAGTTTGTTGAGAAATGTTGAAGGCCGTCTGAAGAAGCCCGTGCTGATCCGCGCTCGGTAACGCTATTTAAATGAATGAATAATTCACACAGATGAGTTTGCACATTGTTGCATCAGAAATATAGTAATAGAGAAAATCCTTGAAGTAGAAATAAGTCCATAAATGTTTGATTGGATTCTGGGCACCATAAGTTTTCAATCGCAAGCAGAGTTAGCATTGACATGAGGGAGGCCGAGGTCTCAATCTAATACCAAGCTCTAAAAAGTTTTTTGAATAATAGACGAAACAGAGCATTCCTTTCAAATAGTCAGGGTGAGTTTCTGTCAAGGGAGAAATCAGACAGGGGCCCGTAAGTTCGAGACGGACGGACAACCTTGGTCAGTATCTACCCTGACAAGGATGACATTTCCATTCTTTTTGCTTGACAGACACCTTTTGTTACATGCGCTTCCCCGCTGGTTAATTCACAGCGTTTCACAAGCAGAACAGAGCTTTCGCTTGATTTTTATATCAGTCAAAGTCAGTTAGCGTCGTTCAGAGAGCCGGACGCGTCCCGTGTTCGCTCTTGACGGATGGCCAGGTGTCCAGCAGTGCGGAAAATGCCAAATTGGCGATCCATCGTCATAGTGAGCCATGCGGTGGGAATAAAAAGAGGAAAAAGTCAATATCATCAATTTTTTTTTTTTGAGGAGTTCACAACACTTCATGTTTTTCCAACGTATTCATCTTTAAAGAGAGAGATCGGAGATGCACGCGCCGCCTGAAAGCCACTACAATAACGTTGCATTTGCGAAGATTATTTATTAATCTGACAATGAAAGGTGCAAGAAGCCGCACTGGAGGAGATGAAGCGAAGGTATAAACCTGCAAATACTACTTTAACTGGGCGTCTATTCAGGTTCATTGTTGCCACTGTCAAAAGCGGTCAGGCCTGAAACACTCCTGACAACAGCATCCTCCAGATATGTGCCCTCTCTGGTCGCCGAGAGCTTGGAGGGACTATTATAAACTGTCTGTCCTTGCTAGAGGACTTTAAGGGATATATTTCTACTCTTCAATTACTTTTCAAAAACGTTTATCTGCAGGAGAGTTATTTATTTATTTTTGTTACATTGAAGTGGATAAATGAGCAGGAGCTTCCTTCTATTTGCATGCTTATGTGGAGCTTTTAGTCCAATATGTTAGGATTTGCAGTGCTTGGGAACACTTTGATTGGAAATGCAATTTATTTGACAAAATCCGAAAATATACTTCCACTTTGGGAAATACGAGAGCTGGGATTCATGGCTCTCTTTCAAAGACTTTTATAGATTTTTTTATTACAAATTATTTGTTTTACGAAGAAAGTTGAGATGTCCGATATTATCGGACTGCCGATATTATCGGCCGATAAATGCTCTAAAATGCAATATGGGAAATAATCAGTATCGGTTTCAAAATTATCGGTATCGGTTTCAAAATTATCGGTATCGGTTTAAAAAAAAAAAAACGATACCGGTTTCAAAATTATCGGTATCGTTTTTTAAAAAAAACCGATACCGATAATTTTGAAACCGATACCGATAATTTTGAAACCGATACCAATAATTTTGAAACCGATACTGATAATTTCCCATTTTGCATTTTTGCAATATGACTTTTTAAAACGCCGCTGTGTACACATACGTAGGGAGAAGTACAGAGCGCCAATAAACCTTAAAGGCACTGCCTTTGCGTGCCGGCCCAGTCACATAATATCTACGGCTTTTCACACACACACACACACACACAAGTGAATGCAAGGCACACTTGATCAACAGCCATACAGGTCACACTGAGGGTGGCCGTATAAACAACTTTAACCCTGTTATAAATATGCGCCACACTGTGAACCCACACCAAAGAAGAATGACAAACACATTTCAGGAGAACATCCGCACCGTAACACAACATAAACACAACAGAACAAATACCCAGAATCCCTTGCAGCTACTGTAACTCTTCCGGGACGCTACAATATACACCCCCCGCAACCCCCTACATAACCCCGCCCACCTCAACCCCGCCCTCCCCCCCAACCCCGCCCACCTCAACCTCCCCATGCTCTCTCAGGGAGAGCGTCTCCCAAATTCCAAGCTGCTGTTTTGACTCATGTTAAAAAAAATAATGCACTTTGTGACTTATATAATAAATATGGCAGTGCCATATTGGCATTTTTTTCCATAACTTGAGATGATTTATTTTGGAAAACCTTGTTACATTGTTTAATGCATCCAGCGGGGCATCACAACAAAATTAGGCATAATAATGTGTTAATTCCACGACTGTATATATCGGTATCGGTTGACATCGGTATCGGTAATTAAGAGTTGGACAACATAGGAATATCGGATATTGGTAAAAAAGTCGGACATCTCTAGAAGAAAGTAATCACTGGTAGACGACATAAGATAATCTGAACTCTATGGAAAACATTGTAAAATACTGTTTTATCTTTGTAAACATTCCACAAAGTGGTACCTTATCCCCATGCTTTCACAGGAAGATCATTATTTAGAATTTTCTCTTACCTAAAACTTTGTGCCACAATAAAAAGTCCACACGCGACTGATAACCTTGCAAAACAACTGTGAATCAGTTCAAACCGTTCACTTGAAAGAGCCGTTCAAAAAACTTGACTTCTTCGCGAACGTCACATCACTAGTGGTACACGGGCTCTATCTAGTGGTACGCCTACGAATCACCAGTGTTTTATTTCCTACATTCAAACACAGTGTTACTGTTCAAACTGTATATGATGTTGGGCTGGGCGATATGGCTTTTTTTTAATATCTCAATATTTGTAGGCCATGTCACGATACACGATATACAAACCCCTTTTCCATATGAGTTGGGAAATTGTGTTAGTTGTAAATATAAACGTAATACAATGATTTGCAAATCATTTTCAACCCATATTCATTTGAATGCACTACAAAGACAAGATATTTGATGTTCAAACTCATAAACTTTATTTTTTTTTTGCAAATAATAATTAACTTAGAATTTCATGGTATAGGTATAGTTGGAATAGGGCATGTTCACCACTGTGTTACATGGCCTTTCCTTTTAACAACACTCAGTAAACGTTTGAAAACTGAGGAGACACATTTTTTTAAGCTTCTCAGGAGGAATTATTTCCCATTCTTGCTTGATGTACAGCTTAAGTTGTTCAACAGTCCGGGGGTCTCCGTTGTGGTATTTTAGGCTTCATAATGCGCCACACATTTTCAATGGGAGACTGGTCTGGAATACAGGCAGGCCAGTCTAGTACCCGCACTCTTTTACTATGAAGCCACGTTGATGTAACACGTGGCTTGGCATTGTCTTGCTGAAATAAGCAGGGGCGTCCATGGTAACGTTGCTTGGATGGCAACCTATGTTGCTCCAAAACCTGTATGTACCTTTCAGCATTAATGGCGCCTTCACAGATGTGTAAGTTACCCATGCCTTGGGCACTAATAAACCCCCATACCATCACAGATGCTGGCTTTTCAACTTTGCGCTTATAACAATCCGGATGGTTCTTTTCCTCTTTGGTCCGGAGGACACGACGTCCACAGTTTCCAAAAACAATTTGAAATGTGGACTCGTCAGACCACAGAACACTTTTCCACTCTGTATCAGTCCATCTTAGATGAGCTCAAGCCCAGCGAAGCCGATGGCGTTTCTGGGTGTTGTTGATAAACAGTTTTTGCCTTGCATAGGAGAGTTTTAACTTGCACTTACAGATGTAGCGACCAACTGTAGTTACTGACAGTGGGTTTCTGAAGTGTTCCTGAGCCCATGTGGTGATATCCTTTACACACTGATATCGCTTGTTGATGCAGTACAGCCTGAGGGATCAAAGGTCACGGGCTTAGCTGCTTACGTGCAGTGATTTCTCCAGATTCTCTGAACCCTTTGATGATATTACGGACCGTAGATGGTGAAATCCCTAAATTCCTTGCAATAGCTGGTTGAGAAAGGTTTTTCTTAAACTGTTCAACAATTTGCTCACGCATTTGTTAACAAAGTAGTGACCCTCGCCCCATCCTTGTTTGTGAATGACTGAGCATTTCATGGAATCTACTTTTATACCCAATCATGGCACCCACCTGTTCCCAATTTGCCTGTTCACCTGTGGGATGTTCCAAATAAGTGTTTGATGAGCATTCCTCAACTTTATCAGTATTTATTGCCACCTTTCCCAACTTCTTTGTCACGAGTTGCTGGCATCAAATTCTAAAGTTAATGATTATTTGCAAAAAAAAATGTTTATCAGTTTGAACATCAAATATGTTGTCTTTGTAGCATATTCAACTGAATATGGGTTGAAAATGATTTGCAAATCATTGTATTCCGTTTATATTTACATCTAACACAATTTCCCAACTCATATGGAAACGGGGTTTGTTTATCTTGATATTTTGCCTTAGCCTTGAATGAACACTTGATGCATATAATCACACCAGTATGATGATTATATCTGTCTACATTAAAACATTCTTGTTCATACTGCATTAATATATGCTCATTTTAAACTTTCATGCAGAGAGGGAAATCACAACTAAGTCAATTGACCAAAACTGTATTTATTAAACAGTTATCAAGCAGTGGCCAAACATTCATGTCATTTCCAAAACAGAAAGTGCAAGATTGTCAGAGACATTTTAAAACAAGCTATTAGTGCACTTTTGTGCATGATGTCACTAAGATGACATATCAAAACAACACGAAATAAAAGTGCACTTTTTGTACAGAACGCCACAATAGTTTAAAACAAATAAAGTGCACTTTTGTGCATGATGTCACACAATATTTCAATTACTGTCAAATAAAAATGAGCTGCATAATAGGAAATCAAATAGTGTATGTCCTTTGCTATGTGGTAGGTTCTTGCGGACGTTATCTCCTTCTGTTGTTGACTATTTTTTTCATACAGTGTTGATATGGAAATGGTTGCCTCGGCATTTTGTTGGTGTGGCACCGAACCGAGATGTTGACATGCAGAGTTTCAAGCACTCTTCTTTCTCTAGCGGGTGACTTTTCAAATGATGCTACATATTAGCAGTAATGCTACTTTTTGTAGCAACACTTTTGCCGCACACTTAACATAATACGGATGTCTGTTCGACATATTCCCGCTTGAAGCCAAACCACCGCCAGACGATGGACCCCCTGCTGTTTTTCTTGGGAATTAATTTTTCCTTCATTTGTTACCAGATTTGAATTTATCTCTCTCGTATTACCACTCGCACCACAGCTAACGTTACCCATGCCGCTACCTCTCTGCTCCGCGAGGGCGTATACGTATGTGACGTATGTAAGAAGGTGCGCTTGTTTATGTCACTGTGAGAAGGTGAGACAACAAAGAGTGAGAAGAGCCTGTAGTGCTATAGCAAATAGCAGCTAAAAGCAACTGCGTGAGAACGTATACTCGAATATCACAATATAGTCATTTTCTATATCGCACAGAGACAAACCCGCGATATATCGAGTACCGTATTTTCCGCACTATAAGGCGCACCGGATTATTAGCCGCACCTTCAATGAATTACATATTTCATAACTTTGTCCACCAATAAGCCGCCCCGGATTATAAGCCGCGCCTATGCTGCGCTAAAGGGAATGTCAAAAAAACAGTCAGATAGTTCAGTCAAACTTTAATAATATATTGAAAACCAGCGTTCTAACAACTCTGTCCCAAAATGTACGCAAATGTGCAATCACAAACATAGTAAAATTCAAAATGGTGTAGAGCAATAGCAACATAATGTTGCTCGAACGTTAATGTCACAACACACAAAATAAACATAGCGCTCACCTTCTGAAGTTATTCTTCATTCGTAAATCCTTCGAATTCTTCGTCTTCGGTGTCCGAATTGAAAAGTTGCGCAAGCGTGGTATCCAAAATGGCCGGTTCCGTCTCGTCGAAGTCATCGGAGTCAGTGTCGCTGTTGTTCTGTGAATCCTGCCTTCCGGAAAGCTCGGACCACAGTTGTGACCGAAATATCTGCCCAGGCATTTACGATCCACTGGCAAATGTTGGCGTATGTCGTCCGGCGCTGTCTGCCCGTCTTAGTGAAGGTGTGTTCGCCTTCGGAGCTGTGTGAAAAAAGCCACCCGGCCTCTTCGCGTAAACTTCCCTTAACCACTCGCTCATCTTTTCTTCATCCATCCATCCCTTCGAGTTAGCTTTTATGATGACGCCGGCTGGAAAGGTCTCTTTTGGCAAGGTCTTCCTTTTGAATATCACCATGGGTGGAAGTTAGCATGGCAAGCTAGAACCACAGTGAGGGATGACTTCTCATTCCCTGTGGTGCGAATATTCACCGTACGTGCTCCCGTTCCACAGTGCGGTTCACAGGAATATCAGTTGCTGTGAAATACGGTAGTAATCCGTGTGCGGATGGAGAGATTGCGTCTTTTTATGAACCGGATCCTTGTCGCTTAGTAGGAGCCATTTTGTGGTCTTTACAGATGTAAACAGGAAATGAAACGTACGGTGATATCCGCGCGTTTTTTCTTCTTCTTCCGGGGGCGGGTGGTTGCTTACAGTAGAAGAAGAAGCGCTTCCTGTTCTATGGGGGCGGGTGCTTTCCTTGGGGGTTGCTTGCGTAGAAGAAGAAGCGCTTCCTGTTCTACCGGGAAAAAAGATGGCGGCTGTTTACCGAAGTTGCGAGATCGAAACTTTATGAAAATGAATCGTAATAAAGCGCACCGGGTTATAAGGCGCACTGTCAGCTTTTGATAAAATGTGTGGTTTTTAGGTGCGCCTTATAGTGCGGAAAATACGGTATATCGATATATCGCCCAGCCCTAATATGATGTTACAGTGACACAAAATATACTTGTTAAATAAAACCTCTGCCTTGTTTTTAATGAATACTTAGGCCTGCTATGATACTATGTTTTATTGCTGGTCTTATGGTGGTACATGGAGAGCCAAATGTTTTCCGAAGGTTGTATTTGGAGAAAAAAGTTTGGGAACCACTGTTTTGAGGAGAACTCATTGCACTTTGCCCCCCAATACAAGTTAATTAAAAGAAAAACACTGGAGATATGATTCCTTCACTTTGCTGTGTTTCTGATATGAAATAATATCACCAATTAGTTTAGAGTCCAAGCTAGGGATCGGAAATCCGTTGTACTTGGGTGAGAAGGTCAAAGCATTTCAAGGAGAATTTAGTTTCTAATCTTTCTGCGCCACACAGCTAATGCAGTGCGAGTTTGGCTCAAACTTGGAAGCAAATTACCGACCAGTCGCATAACCCACACTAATTAATTAAGGCATAATTTTAAGCAGGGCTGCCCCAAGCAAAAATAGGGCCCAAAGCAGAATCTTATATAGAGCCCAAACCCTCCCATTACAAAACGTTCACACATTTTTAAAAATTTATTTATGTCACAGGTATCAAACTCAAGGCCACATCTGGCCCGCGAAAAGCTGTAAATAATGTGCATCATAAAGGCATTTCATCTTCCTTGAAAAATGTATTTCAATTTGGAGAGAAAAAAAAGTAATGCGTGCAATTGCAGTTATTAACGAGGTATTATTTGAAGTTATTCCAAGTGTTTTTATTTTGTCATTACTTAGATCATGCACCAGCCAAAATAAAATAGCCACTTGTCATTTTGACTTCTGAATCTAACAGAAAAGCATCAGCAAATAGGATATGTACAAATATGATAGTAAAAGTGATAGCAAAGAAGCAGTTAGTGAAGTAAATATTATTAACAGAGAAATGACAATGAACATTATTACACTACAAATGGAGCAATAAAAATACCAATACCATTAGCACTATTGATAATGAATCTTAACAATTATTATCAACAATAGAATTGTTTCAAATGGAACAACACATATATGTAATGATAACTTGAAATACAAAAGAAAGCCGATAAATGAAGGGGAAGAAAGAAAAGCAAACTGTATTAACTATGTAGATTGTTATAGTAACAATAGGTTAAGCTTTGTCAGTGTGCCATGTTAATAATTTCACACATAAGTCGCTCCTCAGTATAAGTCGCACCCCCAGCCAAACTATGAAAAAAACTGTGACTTATAGACCGAAAAATACGGTGTACATATATATATATATATATATATATATATATATGTATGTGTTTATATGTATATATATATATATATATATATATATATAAACACATACATACAGTATATATATACACATATATATATATATATATATATATATATATATATATATATATATATATATATATATATATATACAATATATATATATATATATATATATATATATATATATATATATATATATATATATATATACAATATATATATATATATATATATATATATATATATATATATATATATCAATCCAATCCACTTTATTTATATAGCACATTTAAGCAACAAAATGCTTCCAAAGTGCTGCACAAAAATGTTAAAAACAATTTTCAAATATCATCCTTTGTCACGACTTGGTCCGGGGTGTTTGCTTTTCCAGGATGCAACGGAAAGTTGGCTCGTGCGAGACGGGAATGGAGGTACATGATTTATTTAATATATCAAAAAAGGAATAAATGAAAGCGCGCACAATGGCGGAGAATAAACTATGAAAAAACAAAAAGACTATAAACATGGAACCAAAACTTACTGTGACAAGGGACATGAAGCAGGATCATAGAGGAGTGTGCAGAAGCATATATGGGGTGCGGTATGGGGTGCGGTATGGGGTGCGAGGTCGTCAGAAAAACAAACTGAAAAACACTGAACTTAAATACTACAGACATGATTAAAGAAAACAGGTGCGTGACTCAAGACGTGAAACAGGTGCGTGACGTGACAGGTGAAAACTAATGGTTGCTATGGTGACAAGACAAGGGAGTGAAAAGCCAGAAACTAAACAAAACATGACTTAAAACAAAACATGATTACACAAACATGACAGAGCCCCTCCCTTAAGGACAGATACCAGATGTCCATAAAAATTAACAAGAGTCATGGGAGGGCGGGAGGGGGACATGGCGGTGGGTCGCCAGACCACGTGTCCCCGTATCCACCGGGGCAGAGTTAGGTGGCGGCGGCGAGTGGAACGCCGCTGCAGCAGGCGAGGCAGGCGCCCAGGGAATGGCCACATTCGTGGCCGACTGGGAGGTGGGCGCACTTGGCGTGGCGGGCGACCAGGTAGCGGCCATATCCATAGCCGACGAGGAGGCAGGCGCGTCGTCAACTTGGCAGGCGTGGCAGCTCGGCGTGGCAAGTCAGGCGGCGAATCTCGGCGTGACGCGTCCAGCGGCGAAGCTCGGCGTGGGTCTTGGTCTTGGTGTGGGTCTTGGCATGGCGGGTCTTGGTCTTGGTGTGGGTCTTGGTCTTGGTGTGGGTCTTGGTCTTGGTCTTGGTGTGGGTCTTGGTCTTGGTCTTGGTGTGGGTCTTGGTCTTGGCATGGCGAGTCTTGGTCTTGGCATGGCGAGTCTTGGTCTTGGCATGGCGAGTCTTGGTCTTGGCATGGCAAGTCTTGGTCTTGGCATGGCGAGTCTTGGTCTTGGCATGGCGGGTCTTGGTCTTGGCATGGCGGGTCTTGGTCTTGGCATGGCGGGTCTTGGTCTTGGCATGGCGGGTCTTGGTCTTGGCATGGCGGGTCTTGGTCTTGGCATGGCTGGTCTTGGTATGGCGGGTCTTGGTCTTGGTATGGCGGGTCTTGGTCTTGGTCTTGGTCTTGGCATGGCGGGTCTTGGTCTTGGTCTTGGCATGGCGGGTCTTGGTCTTGGTCTTGGCATGGCGGGTCTTGGTCTTGGTCTTGGCATGGCGGGTCTTGGTCTTGGCATGGCGGGTCTTGGCGTCGTGAAGCTGCGACTGGCGGCACTTGGCGTCGTGGAGCTGCGACTGGCGGCACTTGGCGTCGTGGAGCTGCGACTGGCGGCACTTGGCGTCGTGGAGCTGCGACTGGCGGCACTTGGCGTCGTGGAGCTGCGACTGGCGGCACTTGGCGTCGTGGAGCTGCGACTGGCGGCACTTGGCGTCGTGGAGCTGTGACTGGCGGCACTTGGTGTCGTGGAGCTGGTACCGGAGCTTGGCGTCGTGGAGCTGGTACCGGAGCTTGGCGTCGTGGAGCTGGTAGCGGAGCTTGGCGAGGAACTTGGCATGGTGGAGCTGGTGCGGCAACAGGTGCTAGCCTTGGTGCAGGTGGAGGTGGCCTAGCTGGGGGTTGCGGCTTGGCAGGTCGGAAGACTGGTGAGGGCGGTCGTGCTGGAGGCTGTGGCTTGGCAGGTCGGTAGACTGGTGGTGGCGGCCGTGAGGGAGGCTGTGGCTTGGCATGGTGATGCCGAGCCACCCCACCAACACAGCTCCCGACCCCAGCCCCCCCCTCAAGGGGCGGATACCAGACGCGCTCCCTGCGGTCTGGAACTCTCTGTAGGGGTGGGCGGGGGAGGGCAGAAATTTCCCCTTTATTTTGGCCAAATTGTTTTGTTTTTTTATCCCCCACCTGGGGTTGTGTGGGTGGTAAAAAAGAAAAAAATTGTGACGGGGGCGGGACTTGAGTCTTGGGGGGTGGGGCATGAGTCTTGGGGGGCGGGGCATGAGTCTTGGGGGGCGGGGCATGAAATTGGGATGGCTGTGACTGACTAGACCTGATTTCTAAAAACATGTTTTGATAATGCTTTATCAAAGACATGGCAGAGTTTTTAGCTGGAGGCGGGTGATTTAAAGAAAAAGTATTGAAACAAAAATCCTGATCTGTGATGTCATCATGGGGAAGCCGGGCAGACTGCTGCTTGCTTCCGCCCGGAGGGGGCGGGGCTTGTGGGAGCGGCGTGTCCTGCTGGCTCGAGGAAGTTTTTCCCCGTCCTTGGCGACGTTTCCGGGACGGGAGCGACGCGCCGATCGGCACCAGCTTGCCTTCATTCCCCCACATCATCCCCCTGCGCTCCCTGGGGGAAAAGCGCAGCGTCTCTGCCTCCATGGCGCGCAGCACCTCCCAAGAAGCTTCGTCCTGAATGTCCAACTCGGCCAATTTAGGTGCGGAAAAGCGGGTCTGCTGACGACCTACTGTCACGACTTGGTCCGGGGTGTTTGCTTTTCCAGGATGCAACGGAAAGTTGGCTCGTGCGAGACGGGAATGGAGGTACATGATTTATTTAATATATCAAAAAAGGAATAAATGAAAGCGCGCACAATGGCGGAGAATAAACTATGAAAAAACAAAAAGACTATAAACATGGAACCAAAACTTACTGTGACAAGGGACATGAAGCAGGATCATAGAGGAGTGTGCAGAAGCATATATGGGGTGCGGTATGGGGTGCGGTATGGGGTGCGGTATGGGGTGCGAGGTCGTCAGAAAAACAAACTGAAAAACACTGAACTTAAATACTACAGACATGATTAAAGAAAACAGGTGCGTGACTCAAGACGTGAAACAGGTGCGTGACGTGACAGGTGAAAACTAATGGTTGCTATGGTGACAAGACAAGGGAGTGAAAAGCCAGAAACTAAACAAAACATGACTTAAAACAAAACATGATTACACAAACATGACATCCTTAGCTCCACCAATGACTAAATAAAAACAAAAAATGAATACATATAAAAACAATATAAAAACAATATAAAAATAAATATGATTAAAAACGATTTTAAAGGGTAAAACCAATTAAAACAGTAAATAGATATACAAAATTTAAAAACACAGAGGACAACAGAGGACCACACAACTCACGTAGTGTTAAAAGCCAGAGAATGAAAATGGGTCTTAAGACGAGACTTAAAACACTCCACTGTGGGAGCAGTTCGAACATGGAGGGGCAGAGTGTCCCAGAGCTTAGGGCCGACCACAGAGAAGGCCCTGTCTCCCCTGGTTTTAAGTCTGGTCTTGTGCACCACGAGCTGGAGCTAGCTCTCGGACCTCAGAGCGCGCGCAGGATTAAAAATTTGGATGAGGTCCGAGATATACTGAGGTGCCAGTCCATGTAAAGATTTAAAAACAAACAGCAATGTTTTAAAATCAATTCTAAGATGAACAGGGAGCCAGTGCAAAGTCTCAAGAATTAGGGTTATATGCTGACGTTTCCTGGCCCCTGTTAAAAGTCGTGCTGCCGTGTTCTGGACTAAGTGCAACCGGGAGAGAGCTTTTTGGCTAATGCCAGCATAAAGTGCATTGCAGTAGTCCAGGCGACTTGAAATAAAAGCATGCACGACTTGTTCAAAAAGGTTAAAAGATAAAAACGGTTTTACCTTTGCTAAAAGACGAAGATGATAAAAACACGATTTTAAAACGCCATTGACTTGTTTGTCAAGTTTAAAATCGCTGTCTACAGGTATAGTGACGCCAAGGCTGGTGACTTTGGGACGCACATAATTTTGCAATGGTCCCAAGTCAGTGAGGGCCGGACCAAAAACTAACATTTCCGTTTTTCCCTCATTCATTATTAAAAAATGCTGGGCTAACCAAGCCTTGACGTTGCATAGACAGTTGAGAAGGGGTGTCAGGGGGCCGTGGCCTTTTGAAATCGGCATACACATTTGGCAGTCGTCTGCATAAAAGTGATAAGACACTCCATGCCTCTTAAAAATATCTCCAATCGGGAGGAGATATAGAGCGAACAGGATGGGGCCTAGAATAGATCCCTGGGGGACACCACAGTAAAGCAGAGCAGAAGAAAAGGTGGCAACCCCCAGCCTGACAGAGAAGGACCTCTCTGACAGGTAAGATCTGAACCACTCTAATGCAGTCCCCCTGACACCCACACAGTCTCTCAGGCGGTCTAAACTAATTGTGTGGTCGACTGTGTCGAAGGCAGCTGTAAGATCTAAAAGCACTACAATGGCAGAGCTGCCAGAATCAGACATTAAAAGCAAATCATTAAAAACCTTTAAAAGTGCAGATTCAGTACTGTGCAAAGCTTTGTATTAAAGTTAAAGTACCGATGATCCAGACTGAAATGGATCTAAAGTGCTATTTTATCTAAAAAAGGCTGCAGTTTCGCCAAAACACATTTTTCCAAAATTTTGACACAAAGATAAGTTAGAAATGGGCCGATAATTTGACAAACTTGTAGGATAATGACCTGCTTTTTTTTATCAAAGGCTCAACAACAGCTCCTTTACAAAAATAGTGCACACTGCCAGAAATCAAGCTGCTGTTGATGATGTCCCTAACAGACAAGTCAATAGAGTCCCAGACTTCTTTAAAAAAAAAAAAAAAAAAAAGAACAATAGTGTGACAGTGCATCGCATCTCATACGCTTGACAACACACTGTGTCCAATATGTACACAAAGATAAAATAAGTCATATTTTTGGTTCATTTATTGGTTAAAACAAATATACATTATTGCAATCAGATGATAAAACATTGTCCTTTACAATTATAAAAGCTTTTTACAAAATACTACTACTCTGCTTGCATGTCAGCAGTCTTGGGTAGATCCTGCTGAAATCCTATGTATTGAATGAATAGAGAATTGTTTTGAATCGGAAAAATATCGTTTTTGAATCGAGAATCGCGTTGAATCGAAAAAAATTGATTTTGAATCGAATCGTGGGACACCTAAAGATTCAGAGCCCTAGTAGGTATATATATATATATATATATATATATATATATATATATATATATGCATATGCATATACAAACCCCGTTTCCATATGAGTGGGGCCTTGTTAGATGTAAATATAAATGGAATACAATGATTTGCAAATCTTTTTCAACCCATATTTAATTGAATGCACTACAAAGACAAGATATTTGACGTTCAAACTCATAAACTTTTTTTTTTTTTGCAAATAATAATTAACTTCGAATTTCATGGCTGCAACACGTGCCAAAGTTGTTGGGAAAGGGCATGTTCACCACTGTGTTACATGGCCTTTCCTTTTAACAACACTCAGTAAACGTTTGGGAACTGAGAAGACACATTTTTTAAGCTTCTCAGGTGGAATTCTTTCCCAATCTTGCTTGACGTACAGCTTAAGTTGTTCAACAGTCCGGGGGTCTCCGTTGTGGTATTTTAGGCTTCATATTGCGCCACACATTTTTAATGGGAGACAGGTCTGGACTACAGGCAGGCCAGTCTAGTACTCACACTCTTTTACTATGAAGCCACGTTGATGTAACACGTGGCTTGGCATTGTCTTGCTGAAATAAGCAGGGGCGTCCATGGTAACGTTGCTTGGATGGTAACATTTGTTGCTCCAAAACCTGTATGTACCTTTCAGCATTAATGGTTTCTTCCCAGATGTGTAAGTAACCCATGTCTTGGGCCATAATACACCCCCATACCATCACAGATGCTGGCTTTTCAACTTTGCGCCTATAACAATCCGGATGGGTCTTTTCCTCTTTGGTCCGGAAGACACGACGTCCACAGTTTCCAAAAACAATTTGAAATGTGGACTCGTCAGACTACAGAACACTTTTCCACGTTGTATCAGTCCATCTTAGATGAGCTCAGGCCCAGCGTAGCCGACGGCGTTTCTGGGTGTTGTTGATAAACGGTTTTCGCCTTGCATAGGAGAGTTTTAACTTGCACTTACAGATGTAGCGACCAACTGTAGTTACTGACAGTGGGTTTCTGAAGTGTTCCTGAGCCCATGTGGTGATATTCTTTACACACTGATGTTGCTTGTTGATGCAGTACAGCCTGAAGGATCAAAGGTCACGGGCTTAGCTGCTTACGTGCATTGATTTCTCCAGATTCTCTGAACCCTTTGATGATATTACAGACCGTAGATGGTGAAATAACTAAATTCCTTGCAATAGCTGGTTGAGAAATGTTGTTCTTAAACTGTTGGACAATTTGCTCACACATTTGTTGACAAAGTGGTGACCCTCACCCCATCCTTGTTTGTGAATGACTGAGCATTTCTTGGAATCTACTTTTATACCCAATCATGGCACCCACTTTCTATTCGTTCCCAATTTTCCTGTTCACCTGTGGGATGTTCCAAATAAGTGTTTGATGAGCATTCCTCAACTTTATCAGTATTTATTGCCACCTTTCCCAACTTCTTTGTCACGTGTTGCTGGTATCACATTTTAAAGTTAATGATTATTTGCAAAAAAAAAAATGTTTATCAGCTTGAACATCAAATATGTTGTCTTTGTAGCATATTCAACTGAATATGGGTTGAAAATGATTTGCAAATCATTGTATTCCGTTTATATTTACATCTAACACAATTTCCCAACTCATATGGAAACGGGGTTTGTATGTATACATACATATATACATATACATACATATATATGCATATATATATATCCCCACCTAGTACCAACCTCGTCATGTCCGTTGTGTCCTGAGCAAGACACTTCACCCTTGCTCCTGATGGGTGCTGGTTAGCGCCTTGCATGGCAGCTCCCTCCATCAGTGTGTGAATGTGTGTGTAAATGTGGAAGTAGTGTCAAAGCGCTTTGAGTACCTTGAAGGTAGAAAAGCGCTATACAAGTACAACCCATTTATCATTTATTTATATATATATATATATATATATATATATATATATATATATATATATATATGTATATATTTATTTATATATATATATATATATTTATATATATATATATATATATATATATATATATATATATATATATATATATATATATATATATATATGTCTTAATAAGGTTATCCAAAAAATAGTGCTCGATACCGTAGTAGAGCGCAATATATGTATGTGTGGGGAAAAAAATCACAAGACTATTTCATCTCTACAGGCCTGTTTCATGAGGGGGGTACCCTCAATCGTCAGGAGATTATATATATATATAATATATATATAAACCATGGTATGCGAATGCTCCCATTAAAATCTCCTGACGATTGAGGGTACCCCCCTCATGAAACAGGCCTGTAGAGATGAAATAGTCTTGTGATTTTTTTCCCCACACATACATATATATATATATATATATATATATATATATATATATATATATATATATATATATATATATATATATATATATATATATATATATATACACACAGCCCGGCACCCAGCCAAAACTTTTTAACCCAATATGGCCCCCGAGTCAACAAGTTTGATGACCCCTGCCCTAGGGGTACAACGTTAATATATTAATATATGTTTAATGAAATGTGATTATATGATTGACTGTGTGTATGTATATGTACTTCTATATGTACACAATGTGTATATGTATGTTTGTAGAGTGAATGTATATGCACAGTATGTGTATGTTTGTCCAGTGAATGTATATGTACGGTTTGTGTGTTTGTACAGTTAATGTATATGTACAGTGTGTATGTATTTTTGTACATTGAATGTATACTGTATGTATAGTATGTGTGTATGTATGTTTGAACAGTGAAAGTATATGTACAGTATATGTATGTTTGTACAGTGAATGTATATGTACAGAATGTGTATAGGTATATTTGTACAGTGAATGTGTGTGTGGATGTATGTACCATGAGTATGTAGGTATGTACTGTATTTGTGGATGTATGTGGGAGCGTATGCACCTATTTACAGGTATGTTGGTAAGTACCAATGTGTGCGTGTATGTATGAATGAACGAATATATGAATGTGTGAATAATTGTGTGTATGTGAGTACAAATGTGTATTTGTATGTACAATATATTTATCTCCCAGTGTGTGTGGTAGCCCAACCCAAAACAGCAGGTGCAATGCCCAGGGAACAAAGGACCACTGGCCCCACGCAGCCAGGCCGGCCAGCAACAGGATTCTGCGGGCTTTATTTGGGATTGTTTCGGCCTTAATTGATTTTGCTGCAGCAATTAAAAAATATTCCGTCAAAATACCCCCTCCTCCCGAGTGATGCATTTGATTGGTTAGAGAGTGAGTGCCGCTGGGACACATTCAATCCGCGAAAATGTCTTTGACTGGCGAAAATGTGTGGGGAAATTGAGGGAATGAACTATTGAGACTGCACATAATTTACGGCGATTGGTTGAATTTGTGTCAATTGACGTGATCGCAACATCGTAAGATCCTGGTGGGACTGTACAATATCATTAAGGGCTGAGGAAGTTTGCCGCCCTCGGTTTTCATAAGTTTTTTTAAATTAACTTGAGTTTAATTTTAGGCATGATTTGTACTAAAACAAACTAATCGCAAATCAATTGTTATATTAAGGCCCGGGGGCCGCATTTGACCCGTTAAGCTTTTCAATCCGGCCCAAATATTACACTTAGAAAAACTTTAATGATCCACAAGTGAAATTGTTCCACACAGTAGCTCAGTTTCAAAGTTTGGAAAGTGTAAGGATGGAAAGGACAATGCAGGTATAAAATAGACCCCAATATAAAATATAACATACATATAATATTTACATAATATATGTACAGTATATGATATATACTGATATATATATTATTTTTAGATCTTTAAGATCGAAACTGTAGCTGCCATGTGCAGTGACGTTTTCAAATGACCGTAAGTTTTGAACTATACAAAGTACAAACGTTTGTATTTCATCTGCGCTTTTGCATGATATACTAGTTACTATGGTAATCTAAGTCACAGCAGCTCAGACCAGGCACCAATCACTGTGGGTGGGGAGCGTTTCCAGAGTGGCCAGCCTGAAATGCGGGTGTCAGGGACAGACGCGGAAGGAGATTTTTACAACAAAGCTTAGTGGTATATCAGATATATCACGTTCATAATTTGCTGTGTTTGTTGCATTTTGGTTGTGTTTCGCTTGATGGTAAAATATGCTCGATCGAGAGGGAGCGTGACGTTCATATGTTGTCAATATCCAGTGTTTTACCGTTCATAGTTAATATTGAAAACCCCACATTCTTTGTTTTAAATGTACATTATGGGTGTCTTATTCATTAAAAAAAAATCTGTTTTTAAGACGGTCTGTCGTAACGTTTTTAGCATTCAATCAGACATTGTTGTGAGGTTTTGTATTAGTGTTCCTAAAAATAGGACCAAAGCACACATACTGTCCAGCAGATTTTCACATATTTCACATTATATATATATATATATATATATATATATATATATATATATATATATATATATATATATATATATATATATATATATATAAATCCCCCTCCCCACTCAAAATAATTGCCCAGGCCTGTTATACAATATAAGATGCAAAGAGTAAACACTGCCGACTAGCGTCCAAAATAAAGAAATGCGTGGGGAAGAAGTTAAATAAAAGCAAGACAACATGCTCATTTGCAGTATTACACATACCTGAAAATTAAGTAAAACTCACATAAACTCCTTCTCTGTGACTCCTTGTACAGCTCTGCTTCCTGCACATAGAAAAAACACTTTTTTAACAACAGGACTCTGCGTAGGCTGCGTAGTGTGGTCACGTGACACAAAATCGCGCCAACACTGTCACTCAAACAAAACGCGTGTCGCGCTCAAAATAGCGGTTAAAATAACACAAAAAACACTTGAAATCTTAAGGGTACATAAAGAGTAAACAATACACGGCAATAATTACAAAAAATCAACCGTTTGTTTTTTGTTAGAAAACGACACCAATTTGGATTTGGACAGAACTCACCTCCGCGACGCAAGCCGGAAGTGAGGAGGAAGGGGAAGAGCTACAGAAGCTAGAGGAAACTATGGAAGTCTGACCATAGAGAATAATATTATATTATCATCATCATAGCAGTATGTCGTGCGCGACAATGACTGTTTCATTTCAGTCGGATCATAGTCCTCCACTCAGCCCGGTCTTTTGCCTTCAGCTGCCAGGTTGCAGTGTCGATCTTCAGTTCCCTCAAATTCCGTTTAGCGGTATCCTTGTACCGTAGCATTGGTCTCCCTCGGTTTCGTTTCCCTTCCTCCAGCTGTGAGTAGAGCCGCTCGTGACTCATTCTCTCTACATGCCCGACCCATCTCAGGTTCATTTGGGTTAAGATGTCATCCATCGATGGCAGTCCAGCACGACTTAAGACCTCTGTGTTTGGGATTTTGTCTCTCCAGGAGATGTCCATGATGGTCCGAAGGTGGCACATCATGTAGGCGTGAAGTTTTCTGACTTGCAACCTGTAGAGGGTCCCAGTTTCAGCACCGTACAAAAGTGTAGCTAGCACAGTTGCTCTGTACACCTTGCACTTGAGGCAAATAGAGACATGCCTGTTGTTCCAGAGTCTTTCTCTTAATTTCCCAAACACAGCACTCGCTCTCTACATCCTCAGTTTGATCTCATCATCAAGCTTGGCATTTTCTGTCACTGTGCTTCCGAGGTACTTGAATGTCCGGCATTGCAAAAGTGGGTCTCCCATGACACAGACCTCCCCTGGTAGGGAGGATGTGGGCTCATACTTGGGTGGTTGGTACAAGCATTTTGTCTTTTTGATGTTTATTTTGAGGCTGAACTGACTAGCTGTTGCTGCAAACTTGTTCACAAGATCTTGTATGTCTTCTACATTGTCATCCGCAAACAGCAATTCTCTCACAACCTTTACTGTTGTCTTGCTCTTTGCTCGAAGGTGAGCAACCTTGAACGGATCTGCATCTGTTCTTGTCCAGATGTAGACCCCCTTTGATGTGTCCTTAAAAGCAACCTCGAGTATGGCTGATAGGTAGAGTGAGAACAGGGTTGGTGCTAGAACACAGCCCTGCTTCATTCCATTGTTGACTGGGAAATCCTTCGAGACAGATCCACCCAGTGCCACATTTGCCTGCATGTCCGTATGAAGCGCCTCAATAAGCTCAACAAACTTGTCTGTACATCCGTACTTCTTGAGAACTTGCCACAATCCTTGCCTTGAAACCGTGTCGAAAGCTTTACTGAAGTCAATGAAGACCACATAGAGTGGCATGTTCTGCTCAATACACTATTCCTGCACTTGTTTCAGACAAAAGATTTTGTCCATTGTGCTCCTTACTTGTCTGAAGCCACATTGAGTTTCTGGAAGTACCTCTGGCGAGATCTGTTCATTCAACTTATTCAGAAGCATTCTTGAGAATATTTTACTGACAATGGCTAAGAGTGAGATGCCTCGATAATTCCCACAATCTCTTCTGTCTCCTTTCTTGAACAGTGGTACAATGCTGGCATCCTTCCACTCCTGGGGTATCTGATGAGTTGCCCAAATATCTTTGATCATCTTATGCAGACAGGTCAACAACTGGGCACCCCCAGACTTCTACACCTCAGTTGGAATGCCGTCACGACCTGGGGCTTTGTCTTCCTGCATTGTGTTGATTGCTCTTGTTAATTCATAGATATCAGGCGGCTCATCCAGGCTCTCTACTATCGGGCGCTGTGCTATAGCATATGTGGCTTCCTCTGCTAAATCTCCAGGGTGGTTCAGCAGTTCCTCAAAATTATATGCAAATCTGTCCTATATCGTGTCATTTTCCTGCAGGACTGTCTTGCTGTCTTGTGCTTTCAGCTGAATCAACCTTCTGGACATAGACTTCTCTCAGGCCTGTGAAGAAGGTTTTCATATCATTCCTATCGGCGGAAAACTGCAGCTCTTCTGCCTGTGTTTCCCACCAGTCTGATTTCATTTCTCTGGTGTATCTCTGTAGTTCACTTTGGGCTCTGCTTTAAGCATGCTTTTTGGATATTGTGTTGCACTGCAGCCTCTCCTGCCTAGCTTTGTTCCTGGTTACCAGCAACTCCTGCAGATGTTCATCCCGAACATCAAACCAATCCTGATGTTTCTTCTTCGGGAGGCCCAATATATTGCAGGCTGTGTTGTACACAGTTTCCCTCTTTGCAACCCATTTCTCATTTAAGTGTAACCCTGCTGTCATCCTGTCCCATTCTCGCAAACTACAATTCATTTCCTCAGCCAGCTCTACTCTCTTCCCATGAACTCTCAGTGCACCAGTATCCAGCTTGCGTGGGGGTTTTGTCCCTGTCTTGTGACAATACATCCGCTTGTAAAGCTTCAGTTTCGTTCTCAACATTACATGATCCGTGCCACAGTCAGCGCCCCTCATCGCTCTGGTGTCCAGCACTTCTCTCAGGTCCCGTTGTCTCACTATGGTGTAGTCCAGCAGATGCCAGTGTTTGGATCTTGGGTGCATCCAGGTCTTCTTGTGTGATTCTTTGTGCTTAAATACGGTGTTAGTTATAACAAGGCTATGTTCTGAACATAGTGCGAGCAAGAATTTGCCATTTGTGTTGCACCTGCCGAACCCCATGGCTACCGAGGACGCCTTTCCATTTCTTGTTGTCCGAGCCGACTCTGGCGTTGAAATCACCCACTAGGATCAGTCTGTCATCTGTTGGGACACATTTTATAGTCTCGCGGAGATCACTGTAGAACCTCTCTTTTGCCTCTACTGGATTTGTCATAGTAGCGGCATACACACTGATGAAAGTGGCATACAGCTTCTTCTTTAGTGGGAGCCTCATTGTCATAATCTTGTCGCTAATCGGTATGGGATCTTGGTCCAACATGGTGGCTATTTCCTTCTTGACTGCGAGTCCAACTCCTGCCTCTCGCCTGTTGTCAGCAGCCTTTCCACTCCAGAAGAATACATATCCCTGATCTTCCAGAGAGTTGTAACCAGGCTATCTAGTCTCACTGAGTGCGCCAATGTCTATATTATACTTAGCCAGTTCTAGAGCTATGAGTGCGGTCTGACGTTCTGGGCGCTCAGCTGATATTCTGTCCATCAGAGTGCGTACATTCCACTCTGCTAAGCACAATGTTGTCGATATACTCTTACTGGTTTCTCTTCCTGTCGTTCTTCGTTTTTGTCTTCGTCTTTGTCTTTCTCCTGATTCACTTTCCATTGTCTGGCGGAGTGTGAACAGATCAGCGCAGACCTTGGTAACCCGGGCAACGTCCGAGCCGGTATGGAATCTATTTCTCCTGACCATTTTCATGAAACTGCTTGCAAGAGGTTTCAGGTACTGCTAGCTTTTGCGGGACTAACAGCACATACTTGGCAAATGGAGATTTCTCAGGGGCAAGGCCAGGCTGAGACAGACTGATTCCACGACTCGTTGCAGCGACTGACCAGATGATAGGTTTGTCTATCTCTGCTCTTGTGTAGAGTATGTCGCTATGCTCTGACTGGCATGGTCCTCCACAGACTTTGTGACAGTAGCATGATTGGAACTGCCAGGATGTCCAGCCTCACCCAGAAGCCATGATTTGTCTTCGGAGTTTACTCCCTTAGCCTTTGGTCAACCAAGACATTAACCACAAGGCAGCGGTAAACACGTCGTAACCCTGAGGAGGGAGGCTACCAGGTGCTACACCTTGCCCAAGGGTGACCTGGGGTTTTCTGTCAGGGTTGTACATCCCCTAGCCTTTGGTCAATCAAGACCTGCCCGCAAAGCAGCGGTGACTCATGGAGGGCGGGGTCGTCAGAGCCTGTGTAGTAAACAAACTGCCCACTGCCCTATTATATTAGTTAAGCAAACTATATATAATAAAACACGCCGAAACATGTGTCCTTTATAATAGCTACAGGTATGAAAAAAAAACACATGAAAATCAGTGGTATTCAGTAGAGATGTCCGATATCGGACAGCTGATATAATTGGCCGAAAAAATGCTTTAAAATGGAATATCGGAAATTATCGGTATAGGTTTCAAAAAGTAGTGTAAAAGTCAAATGTATGTCTTTTAAAAACACCGCTGCACGGAGTGGTACACGGACGTAGGGAGATGTACAGAGCGCCATAAACCTTAAAGGCACTGCCGGGCCAATCACATAATATCTACGGCTTTTCACACACACAAGTCACGGCCATTCATACTTGGTCAACAGCCATACAGGTCACACTGAGGGTGGCCATATAAACAACTTCAATACTGTTACAAATATGCACCACACTGTGGACCCACACCAAACAACAATGACAAACACATTTTGGGAGAACATCCACACCGTAACACAACATAAACACAACAGAACAAATACCCAGAACACCTTGCAGCACTAACTCTTCCGGGACGCTACAATATACACCCCCGCTAATACATACCCCCCCACCTCAACCTCCTCATACTCTCTCAGGGAGAGCATGTCCCAAATTCCAAGCTGCTGTTTTGAGGCATGTTAAAACAAATAATGCACTTTGTGACTTCAATAATAAATATGGCAGTTCCACAACTTGAGCTGATTTATTTTGGAAAGCCCTTATCGGACATCTCTAGTATTCAGTGAGGTAAGGTTAATTAAATTGCTCCTGCCAAATGAATTGCACTGAGTGGAGCGGATCACCACTCCAAGATGGCTGACACGTCTCATTAGCACCAGTAGGCAGTAGCGGTCGATGCTGCGTCTACTTCTAAGATGTCTATGAGCCTGACGGTATGCCAAGACAGGAAGGAGTAAAATAAAATAACAGTCAATCACCAAAAATAAAGAATACTTCAATAACAAAATAAAAACATTCCGAAATATTAATAAAGTGCATTTTTAACTCCGTTACACAAAGACTGCAGTTCTTTAAGATAACGTTGGTCAACATACAGTTTCCCCTCCCCCATAAATGCACAATAATTTGCAGAGTTGAAGAAGACACGCACACACACAAGAAGCAGTGCAGATAAAGGACTTCTGCCAGGCGGGAAGCATCTCTAATCGTCTGCATTCGGAAACACATTCCGCGATTTACATACTCCGCATCGCTCTCCCAAGCTATACGGCAAATATTACACAAGAACAGCAGCCACGGCGGCGGAAGAAATTAATAGACTTCCGCCGTCGTCACTTGTGCTGCACTTTCGCCGACCGACGCGGCCTGTGAGCGACGCTGAGGCAGATTAAATTTGATCGAAAGGA